>NW_020897720.1:189896-259875 GCF_003984885.1 Neopelma chrysocephalum
GTGTGTTCCCACCCGTGTCCCTTCACCGTGTGTTCCCCCACCCGTATGTGTGTCTCGCGTGTCCCCTCACCCACGTGTGTCTCGTGCATCTCCCCACCCATGTGTGTATCGTGTGTCCCCTCACTCGTGTGTGTTTCACTGTGTCCCCCCACCCGTGTGTGTCTTGTGTGTTCCCTCACCCACGTGCATCTCCCATGTCGTCCCCCTTGGGTGTTCCCTCACCCGTGTGTGTCCCACCCCCGTGTGTCCCACTGTGTCCCCCCACCCATGTGTGTTTCATGTGTCCTCCCCCTTGTGTGTCCCTTCACCCATGGGTGTGTCCCACTGTGTCTCCCCACCTATGTGTGTCTCCCGTGTCCTCAGTCCCCCTACCCCCGTGTCCTCCCCAACGTGTCCCCTCAGCTGATCCCCTCCTTCCCCACATCCCTTGTCCGGTTGTGTCCCCGCTGCCCACCTGGACAGCCCTCACTCTGCCTCCCTCCCCTGGCCAGGCCTTCACGGAGCTGCAGGCCAAGGTGATGGACACGCAGCAAAAGGTGAAACTGGCCGACCTGCAGATTGAGCAGCTCAGCAAGACCAAGAAGCACGCCCACCTCACCGACACCGAGGTGATGATGCTGGTGGATGAGACCCGCATGTACGAGGGCGTGGGAAGGATGTGAGTACCCGCTGGAAAGGGGGTGACCCCGGCTCTGTGTGTGGGCAGAGGGGATCCCAAATTCAGGAAGGACGTTGGAGCAAGTCCAGAGAAGGGCACTGGAGCTGGGGAAGGGGCTGGAGCACCAGGAGGGGCTGAGGGAGCTGGAGGGGCTCAGCCTGGAGAAAAGAAGGCTCGGGGGGACCTCCTCACTCTCTACAAGAGAGTGGAGCCAGATGGGGGTCGGGCTCTGCTCCCAGGGAACAAGGGACAGGACAAGAGGACGTAGTCTTAAACTGCACCAGGGGAGGTTTAGGTTGGACGTCAGGAAGAATTTCTTCACAGAAAGGGTGATTAGGCATTGGAATGGGCTGCCCAGGGCAGTGGTGGAGTCACCATCCCTGGAGGTGTTTGAGGACGCATTTGTGAGAATGCTCTCACAGATCTGTTCAGAGTCAGTAATTTCCTATGTTCACCCCCTGTGCACGGTTCATGTTCTACAGAAATGCCCTTTGCAGTGTCGTGCCAGGGAATGGATCTAATGCCATTACTTGGATATTTTCAAACCTTTGGAATTGAGCATAAGGCTTGTGTGGCTACTCCCAGTGCACTGAAGATGTACTTCATGTGTTGGGTGGCTGTCAAAAGAAACACCTTAAACCAGACTTGAAGTGTGTTGATTAATTTTCCCAACACACTTTGGTGGGACTTCAGCAGTCTTTGATACAAGACCGTACAAAGTGGTTTCAAATCTGAACCACGTGCTTGCTTGGCAAGTATCACACTAGATTTCTGTGTTTCTGATTTGAGAAACAGGATTTTTCCACTGCTGTGATTTTTCTCTCTTGTCTCTCGTGTGTTGGGTAACAGTGGTGACTGCTCATCTCGGGATGTGGTTTGCGAAACGAGGGATCTGCTCTGACTGCTGCCAAAAGGGGTGATTGTATCGACCTCTCCCCCACCCTGTTTACCCCACCTTCTCCATGTCAAAGGGGATGATCACAAGGCCAAGCAGTGAGCCAGGTCAGGCTGCAGGTGCCCAGATCCATCAGCCCACGCAATCTCCTGACCGAGTTGTAGGGAGGTGGCAGGACTGGGGAGCCAGGAATGGTGTGTACTTTGCCTTTTGCTGAGGCTTTTCAGGTGAGGTTGTACCCAGGCTAATGGAGCTGTTCAGAGTGACAGTCCCCTTCTTGGTTCCCACTAAATAAACTTTTCCAAGTAGGTGCATTAAGTGCTGGGTTTGGTGGGGATGCTGGTGCCTGGCACCTTAAAAGGAGACACATTCATTGCCTTGCAAGAGGCAACTGATTGACCTGGGCAGGCTGTAGATGTAGTAAACACTCGTGTTTGGAGTAGTCATGAGATGTCTCAAGAGGGTTTTTTTCTGTTTGGGTTTGTCAAAGAGCAGACAGGTGAAGAGCAGAAGATAATTCTGGAGTCAACACGTTTTTCTAAGGCTTTTTTAAAATCCCACAGTACAGAATACTGCTATGCGGAGAAGTCCCTCCAGATACCTTAGAAGTGTGAGTGTATTGGTGTTTTGTTGCAAAGTAATCCTGCTTGTGAATCAGATGTGGGGAGCAGGGGGTGTTTGGGTGATGGCTAAAGTGCATTTTTCTGCTTTCTGCTTCTGCCTCCTCCTTAGGGGTAAGAGACACCTTCTTTGTGTCCTAAGCCGTTTACTCTTCTGTGTGCAGCAGCTGCAGGAGCCACAGTCTTCTGGGAGTCCTGTTTTCTTTTCCACGTCCAGCCAGGTGCCCTGGCAGCTCTGGCTCGTCAGGGATGGCAGAGGCGCCAGCAGGGAAAATATTTGCATTATGATAGTATTTAAAAACTGAACTCTTCATGGGCTTTGCTGTACTAGTGGCTGTGCAAATATAGATTGAGAGATTGCTCTTCTTCTGAACACTACTCAGTCACTCTGTTTTAATGTTTTTTTTTGTCCTGCCTAAGCTTGACAGGTATTTCTGTGACCTCTGCTTGTCCTGGATGGGGGGCTGAAGCTGTCTTGCCAATTGGTGTGATCTGTGCCACCTCCTAGTGCAGAGAACACGAGGCACTTCCTGGAGCCCCTTCCAACACCTAGTAGAGAATTTATTGCTGAAATCTGGGCTTTCAGCAAAGCAGCCCTTGAGCAGGAGTTAAAATCCAAGGGCAGCCTGGCATCTTTTGTTCCACTGGAGACCAAAGGAGGTGGTCACTATGGTTCTTCTAGACATTGAAGCCGTGTTCTGTGAAGTGGAGTGGCAGATGTTTTAATTTGTTGGTTTCATTGGCTTGCATGGACATGGAGTTTGGCCACCAAAGGGATATTTGTGGTGTCTTAATTTCATTTGCGTAGTCCAGCATGCAAATGTTGGAGCTCTAAAGAGTTCCAGTTACCCAGGAAGGGTGGAGGTTTGCGTCAGCATTGACTCTGATTATCAGAGCTCTTCTGCTTGGATAGCTCAGTTCTTTGAAATCAGTTTTGTACTTCTATTCCTGTGCTCCATTTTTTTTTAATTTCCTTTTTTTTATTCTTCAACCCGTTTAAGTTGCTACTTAGAATGTGGCTTCTGATAGGGTGTCTCTGTTTTTTTGTCCAGCTTTGGTGTTTTGGGCTCTGTGCAGGGGGCTGGGATGTACAGTTCTGTGGGACAAGATACTCGAGGTTTTCGTGGAATTTGAAGGCTCAGGAAGCAGTGGTGACGTGCTGGGAGGAAGTCTGTCCAGTTGGGTACTTCCTTCCGCATTACTTGGAAAACAGTTGTGTGGTTTTTGTTCTCTGAACCCCAATCTTGAGCCTCCTCCCTTCCCAAAAGGCTTTCCCTGCACTGCTGCTGAATGTGAAAGTCCATTTTTTGTTCCCCAACTCGGTCTTCCTTTCTTTTTTGGCAAATATTGCAGTTTGTGTAACAAACCAAAGCCTTCCTGGCCTCCACATGTGGGGCTCAATTTACTCTTGCTGGAGCTATTTCTGGTTTGACACAAGAAATGTCAGTGCCACATAGTATGAGCTGATGAATTGCTGTGTACTGTACATATCCCTGAGGCTGGGATATCATCTGAGGGCTGGCATCTTGCCAAATACATTTCACTTCTGTTACTTCATACCCTTTTGAAAGACCTGTTACGTAGCCTGAGACAGCTACCACTGTGCTGGACTTCTGCTTAGGCTATTTGGGAGCTGATATCATCGTGTTGCTTTGAGAACTATGTTGAAAGTTTAAGCTTCAGAATTCTGTCTGAATATTTCAGACCTTTCCCTTTACATTCTTCTACCCCATAACCTGGACAAGATCCTTATTTACAGCGGAAAAATGTCTGGCACTTGTGCAGGGCACAGTGAGGAGAGCACTGCAGTTTGTCATGCCATGCCAAAATAGACACTCAGTTTTGGTTTGATATTGCTTTATCATCAGTTTACTTGGGCAGCAAATGGGAGAATACTTGCAAAGAGAAAATATAAGAAAGTAAAAATCAAGCAAATGCTGTAGCACAGCTTTATGTTCAAGGTTTTCTGCAAGTATAGTGTTATCCCAGCTGCTATCCCTATAAAATGACTTTGTACCATTACACTGTTTTACAGGACAGCTGTAATAAAATGATTTTGACTTTTTTTTTTTTTTTTAAGAGTGGTTCAGATTTTTGGAGGCTGAACCCTATGCAAGTGAAACCTGAGAGAGGATTAAATGTCCTAGATCATTCCTGGGACTTAAATGCATTGTTGCTTTTACTGTGATTCCTGGTTTTGTTGGAAAGCAAGACATCATCAGTCACTGTAAGCTCTTTCCTGGACCCCTAAAGACAGCAGTCACTGCTGCACATCCCTCGATGCAGCTGCATTTTCGCTGTTTGTGTGTAAGTGAGATGTGTGTTCATTCTACCAGTGCAGATCCCTGCAGAACATGCTCAGCTGTCCTGTGATTCCCATGTCAAAGGACTCCTAAAGAGCTGAAGGACATGCAAGGCTTAATCTTCATGGTTCAGTTACTAACTATAGGCTGGTCTGTGAAATCCGAGTGGCTTCTCCATGGCCCCTCTCCGTGGGGAAGGCTCGGTGTGGCCCTGGGGCCCGGCTGCTGAGGAGCTGACAGGTGCTCCAGGCACAGCCAGCACAGCTTCAGGAGGGGAAAGTCCTGCTCCTCAAACCTGATTTCCTTCTACCACAGGGCACCCCAACCTGGCTGATCTAGGAAAGCCAGTAGATGTGATCTTTTTGGGTTTCAGGAAAGCCTTTGATACCGTCTCTCATGGGATCCTTCTGGACAAACTGCCCAGCCCACAGCTGGATAAACACATCATGTGGTGGGTGAGCAACTGGCTCATGGGTTGGGCACAAAGGGTGACAGTGACATCAGGCTGGTGACCTTTCACTGGTGGGGTTCCACAGGGCTCCATCGTAGGCCCTGTGCTCTTCAACATCTTCATAAATGACTTGGACACAGGACTGGAAGGGATACTAAGTAAGTTTGCCCACACTAAACTGGGAGGAGCTGTCGACTCCCTCAAGGGCAGAGAGGCCCTGCAGAGAGACCTTGATAAATTAGAGAGATGGACAATCACCAACCATATGAAGCTCAACAAGGGGAAGTGCTGGATTATGCCCCTGGGATGGGACAACCCCCGATGTACGGACAGAATGGGAACAAGAGGCTGGAAAGCAGTGCCGGGAAAGGGCCCCGGGGGTCCTGGTCAATGGCCAGTTGGACATGAGTCAGCAGTGCCCTGGCAGCCAGGAGGGCCAACCCTGTCCTGGGGGTATCAGGCCCAGCATTGTCAGCCAGGCCAGGGAGGGGATTGTCCTGCTCTGCTCTCTGTGGCCTCACCTTGGGTTCTAGGGGCAGTTTTGGGCACCACAATATCAAAAAGACATTAAGCTATTGGAGGGTGTCCAAAGGAGGGACACAAGGATGCTGAAGGGTTTGGAGGGGAAGCCTTATGAGGAGCAGCTGAGGGCACTTGGTTTGTTCAGTCTGCGGAAGACGAGACCGAGGTCAGACCTCGTTGTGGTCTTCAACATCCTCATGAGGGGCAGTGGAGGGGCAGGTACTGATCTCTTCACTCTTGTGACCAGTGACAGGATTTGAGGGAGCGGATGGAGATGTGTCAGGGGAGGTCTGGGTTGGATCTCAGGTAAAGGTTTTTCACCCAGAGTGTGGTTGGGCACTGAACAAACTCCCCAGGGCAGTGGGTGCAGCACTAAGCCTGACAGAGTTCAAGAAGCGTTTGAATTCAGTGCTGACGTGAGTTCCAGGGACCAGCATGTTGCTATCAGCCTCTGGTCAGTAAGTGGTTTATAGACTTGAAGTTCCTCCACATAGCTATTGAAAAAGGGAAGATTTATTTTCCACAGTAAGTCTGGTGTGTGTAGAAGTTACTCAGGCACTGAGCTGTGAAGAAAACAAAATTTGCATCCAGCTGCTTGACCCCTGTTTCTGCTGTACATTGAACGAGGCCAGGGGTGCTGAGAGCTGAGAAATCAAAGGTTAAATGGGCATAAGCCAAAAGGTTTTCCATCACCCAGTTGTTTTTTATTTCAGATTTTTCTTCATTTTGAGCTACTCACTTATGCAGCCTGATCTTCACAGTGTTAGGTGTGAGTGGGCCTGTAAAAGTTTGCACAATCTTTTTGGAGAGCTCTCATGGAAACCAAAAATGAGAAAGATGCACAGAGGGGTGATGCAGCAGTTGTCTGTACAGCTGCCTGTGATTTGGTCAGGTGAAGTGAAGGGCAGCAGCTGGTTGTCATCCCCTGTGAGAGGAGCATAGCTGGTCCATGGGCTCGGTGCTTTCTGCTGATAGCACTGGGATACTGGGAGTCTGGACTCATGGATTTGGTTCCAGCTCAGAAAGGGAGCTTGTTCATGTGGGCACAGGCTCCTTTTCCAACTTGACATCTGATTTCTCAAACGCATTCCCTCCACTGCCCTTCCCCCGCATAGTTCTTGATCTTATTCCTGCTGCCCTGGGCTGTTCCTTTGTAATCTCCTGGATATCTTGGTCCAGTTACAGCTCTCCTGCCCTGCTGCTCTACATAATTCCTCCGTGCAATACCAAAACGTCAGAGGAGAAAAGATTTCCATGGCTTGTGTGCAAGATGTCTATCTACTCTGTTCTAGGAAACAGCTGCATTTCTTTAAAAAATCAGCTTTAGACAAGAGAACTTGGACCGCCTGATAAGTCTGTGTTTGTCAAATGCATAAGCAAGAGAAACAAGGGTCTTAAAATAAAAATAATAGCTAGCAGCTAGTTTAAAATAAAAATAGGTCTTTTACTTATCCCTTCTTGAAATAAGCCTGTTGGTTGTAGTCCCCCACCTACTGTGTGGGTGTTCTGATAGAAGATTAGCCATACAGCTTTTCTTCGATCCTTGTCTCCCTTGCCTGGGGACATTTAACTCTTTAGGAACATTTTTCTCTTGGGACTTGGACTATGACATTCAAACAAGTTTGTTCCATTATTTTCTTTATCCCTAACGTTTTCCCCACCTGACAACAGACAACACAGAGAAAGGAGATACCTGAGTAAACTTAGAGGAGATGAGATTTAACTGGAGAAAGGAAGGGTCAGGAGGGAGATGGGCTGCTCCTGCAAACTGCCCTTGTTGCTAGAAGAGGCAGTTTGACCTGCTGTGATCCAGAGGCAATGTGCTGCCATGGAAATGCCAGGGCCTTCACAAAGCCTTGCACTTGCAGGTCAGGCCGTTGTGGAGAGTGAGGGCTGTAAAAAGGCACCTTGGTTTTGTCCCTGCCTTCAGAAAGAGGGAAGCTGGGCTCCCTTGCAAATGTAATCCATCTGTTGGTTCAGGGACTCAGAGTTCTGTTTGAATACATGCTAGACAAGTATTAAATGTTTTTTGAGGAGCTTAAACTGCTCCTGCTTTTGTGACTTACTGTGCCAAATGACTGTGCAAAACCATTATGGAACATGACTGACTGATTTCTGAAGTTCTCCAAGCACTTAAAATGCCACTCTGGTATTCTAAAACAGCAAGAAACTTCCATTTATTTTAATATTTAGTGATATTAAAGTACTGTATTTTGAGTTTCTTTCCCCATTTCCTGAAGGAAATACTGGAATAAAGGGTGAGAGTCCCTGGGGAAATACTGAATGCTAGAGCATTTCTTTCAGGATATAGGGCTGTTTCTCTGGTTTAGCACAGAGGATGTGGCTTTCCTGCAGCAGAGGAGAATGGCCAAATCACTGGACCAAAGAAGTGCTGGGAGGGTCCTCATTTACTCCCTGTCTTGCTTTGAGGATGCCCTTCCAGGTGTGGAGTCAATGGATATCCAGCCAACAGGGAGGGTGTGACAAGGTACTCAGGGCCCACAGCTCTTGGATCTCTGAGCTGGTGTTTGTATGTCAGAATAATATGTAAAATTTATGTGGAACAGCCTTAAAACAAAAGAGAAGTTTAGTTCTGAGCATCCTGACCTTGCTGCCTGTTCGAAGCCTGAAAGAAAGAGGAGTTCATTCATGACCTCTGCATTAAAACACTGAATGAAACACAAGGAAACCCATCCTGTGGGATGAGATCTCCATTTAACACCAGTTTAATACAGAGATGCAAGAACCAAAGTGCTGCATCAAATCTTGAACCAAATGCAAGACGACTTCTGTCTCGAATTCTTACTTTGTTTTCTCCAAAACTATTTGCTGAATTAACAGAATGTTTCAGCCAGTTTAGGAGAAAAATAAATAACTCAGGCTTTCTGAGAAGAAATGATTTTCCAAAATAACAGCCAGCCTTTTTTTGGTCCCCAGATGCTGATTCTAAGAAGTTTGTTCTTGCTGATTAGGACACAGCAGTGTGATTGTTTTGGTGCTGGCTAATTTAGCTCCAGAATCCAGAAATATCTGTCTATTAGTGTTATGCTTGAATTCTTTTGGCTGGGTTATCTTTGCCTCCACTGCTGTGATGTTTGCTGTAGTGCTTTGATGCTTTGTTGTAGCAGGATTTGGGATGTGCAGAAGCCAAGGCTGTGCTATTTATCCACAAACTGGGTCTTCCTCCTTGCTTTGCATTTCAAAGGTTTCCTCCTGGGCAAGGCAGAAAGCATTTTTCTTTCATTCTTTTATTGCAACCGTGGATGGATTTGCTTTTCAAAAGAGGTGTATCCAGATTTTGCTAGTTTTCCTGTACAGGTTCTTGGGGAAGGGCTGATGCTGAGAAGGGCATAAGTTTGCCTGTCAGAGTGTAGCAATATCTCCATGTCACTTCATTTGCTACTGCAAAGTTCACCTTTCTGATCACAGAAGATTTACCAATAGGAAAAAAAATTAAAATAGAAATTTCTTTAGGATTGGTTGATCAGGGTAATCACACCAACATTTGCTTGTTTATGTTTTCCTCGGTGCATGTTCATGAAATGTTGGAGTTTTTATTTTTTTTAAAACATTCTTCCATAGGAATTTGTGGGGAATTCTTAAAAATAGAGCAGACTTTAGAAATGGATCCTGACTTCCTATTATTGGAAAAATTGTTTCTGTTTTCTGCTGCTTGCAACTTTCAAATATGGCACAACCCAGACTGCAAGAAATCTATTTGAGGTGCATGTGCTGGTTGGTGTGTTGTTGTCCTCTGAGTTCCCCTGGCTTAAACAAGCTGCAGCTCATCATTTCTACATACTAACGGATGATATTAAAACAAAATTAGAAGATAAAAACACCAAACCAGGACTATAGTGAAGAGAAACTACTCACAGGGATTTCAATTCCATGAACTGCTGTCGTGCTTGCTGTTTTCCCACTGGTTTGAAACTCAGATGTTGTGAATTCCTGTATGATAGAAGGGAGGCATTTGCTTGCCTTTTTTTTTTTTGAATTCCATTTATGTCGATTGAGCCTTCTAAAAGAATTTATGATGTTCGTTAAAAGCAGACCACAGTACTATTTTATTATTTTGGGCTGTTCTATATTTAATACACACTTAGAGGTATATTCCTGCTTTCTTTTTTTAAAGAACCAAGCATGAACAATGGTATAAATCTACCATCTAGTTAAGTGTCTGGCAATGCAGAAACTGCTGTTTGCAAGCTGTGTTGCTATCTTGGCTTGGGGTAATGTAATATGCTGTAGCTATTGACAGATCCCCCCCCCCCCAAAAAAAAGTGACAGCTCAATGTAAACACGGCCTGAAGCGCAGCCCAAACCCCTCAGTGGGGCTGGACGCGTCGGGACGGTCCGTGCAGAGGTTTGAGGAAGCAAACAGGGTGGCACTCTTTGTTCAATTCCTTTAGCTCCTTAAAGCAAATAGGTTTATGGCTTACAGACGTTCATCTGAGTAAAAGTTACCCTTGTTGGGGCCTACATAAGCCGGGGTTTGGCCGGCATCCAGCACGGCTAATCCCCGTCTCCGCGTGCTCCGCTGTGTCCGGCTGGGCTCGCACAGGTCCCGCCGCCCAAACAGCTCCCGGTGCTCATCCACCTCTCCGAGGGCGGCAGCGAAAGGACACGTGAGCTGTGAACTGCTGCTCCTTGGAATGTGTTCATATATAATCCTCCCGATATAAGCTGCGGGATTTGTTTTGCTGTGAGGTATGTGGGAAGAGCTGGGGTCAGATATATCGAGGGCGACCCACTGAGACGACTGACCACTAAAATAGATGCAAACATAGGAAAAGCTTCAACTCATCTGTCCCAACTCCATCTGTTCTGAACCAGCTCTAGTTAAGGCATATGATCTGTTGATGGGAAAGTCAAAATCAGCCTGAAAAAATGTGAAACCCTTAGACATGAAGGGTGGCAGCACAAGCTATAATTAGTGATGATTTTTCTTTCTTTCTTTCTTTTTTTTTTTTTTTTAATATTGCTTCCTTGTCTTGTTTGGAACTGGGTAATTCATCTGGGGTGACTAAAACTGGAATTTGCTGGGGTAAAAGCAGGGCCTGTTATGAGCTGCATAGGGAATCATTTACAGAAGCATCAGTAGACCCTGGGAGAGTGGAAGGGGACTACTGGGTTCCGGCAATTGTGCACAACTGGCTTTGGTTCAGTCAAGCTAGATTGCTTGGGATCAGCTCCTTGGAAGCCTTTCTTCCATTGGCTTTGAACAGTACTTAAAATGCAGTAATCCCCTACTGAGTCTGCTCAAGGCTTGAGCAGCAGTGCAAGTTCAGAATTAAAAAGCATCTCTAAATAGATAAGGACATGACTGAGCTTAGCCCAACTTTTCTCACGGAACGGTCTGGTGGAAGCGCTTGGTTTCAAGGAGCAGCATTTTCCATGTAAATAACTACTGTGTTATACCACAACATGTTAGGTTGTTTAGAAACACAATAAACATGTTAAAATAATGTTATGGCTTTGGAGAAAGTTGTTTGTTTTCAGTATCTTAGGTTTCCCAGGCGCAAGGAGAACTGTAAAACTGTGACTCTTAATGTGAGCTGAGAGCCAGGTGAATGGACTTTTAGGTCTGTTGTTTATCATTATTCTGCCAAATAGTGCTGGACATTCCTGCCTGTAAAACTGTCTCTCTCTGGAGTTAGGCAGAGGGCTGTGTATCCATCTTGGCATGGGGAAAGCTTAGGCTTCCCCTGGTACCATGTGCTGATTGTTGCAGGGATCTGTGTGGAGCCAAGTGGGAAGGGTTGTTTGCACATTGGCTGGAGAGAGTCCCATGGTCTGTTGTGGGGCTCCTTTCATCCTGGTTTTAATACTTGAATGCAAACTGCCTCTTGCACTGGCAAAGCAGGCAGGAGAGACACTGGAACCATGTTCCCTAAACCAGCAAGGGAGAGGCTGAAAGCTCCAGGCATAAAGGCATAAAGGCTGAAGTTTGTTGCAGTTGCAAGTAAGAAAGTAGGGATTCTTCATGGAAAACGTGAACTATGAGCATCACTGGGACTCCACCTTTAATAACTTTAATGACTTGTATGTCATAATGAAGAGTGGCGTGTGCTGAACAAACATCTCCATAACCTCATTCATTAAGAGGCAAAACTTTGAGTATCTAATATTATGTCTCAAAGTCAAATAAACAGTACATTTTGGTGCAAACAGGCTGAGTTATGGAATTACTTACACTGGGGTAACATCACTTTGTGGGTGTGAATGTGTGACACAAAGGAGCAGACAGATGATGGAGTGGGGCAGCACTGCTGAGCTGGTGAGAGCCCGAAGGCCATTTGGGCCAGAGCATCAGGGAGTGCAGTATAAACACTGATCAAACTAAAATTATGAAAGAAAATTACGGTTGGGAAGGGGTAAGAGGTCCCTTCAGAAGGAAACAAGAGCCTCAGAGAGCGTATATAAACCACTTTCTCTGCCTTGGGGAAACAAAATTCCTGATGTGGAGCTCGCAGAGGGAGGAAAATAGAAACAAGTGGGAATATTTAGAGCGAGGTTTCTCTTTCAGTTCCCTCGTGCTCTATTTTTGTTCCTCGTATTGCACTTGAGAACCAGCAGTCACTGGGAGACTGGAGCACGTAGGTACAGCCAACTGGCAACCTCTTGGCTCTGCTCCATGGAGCTGTTCTTGTTGGCAGCCCAGGTTTGGCTGAACACTGCTGTCCTCGGGGACCCCACTCCTCTGCAGTTTCCTTTTCTGATTTTCTTTGTTTTGTTTTCACCATTATCTGTGGACATTGGAAAAATTATCAGTTCTCTGGAATGGGGCAAATCCTGCTCTGTTTTTACTGGCCATTCCCTTTGAAATGGGTGGCCAGCTGAATCCTAGAATATGCTGAGTTGGTAGGTATCCATCAGGATCACTGAGTCCAATTTCTGGCCCTGCACAGGACACCCCAAGGATCACACCGTGTGCCTGAGAGCATTGTCCAAACATTTCCTGAACTCAGACAGGTTTTGGTGCTGTGATGGGGTGAACTTGTTCATTCTGACACAGATATTTCTGATGTTAATTTAACAACAGTATAAAAGCTCCTGTGTGAAGAGGTGAGCGTTTCTGAGCTTTGTAATTACTGAACATGGTGCTGAACATGTTTTTGAATCACTGTTTGATAGTGTAGGTGTCGTGTTTGACAGGTTAGTGTGTGCTGTGACAGTTCACTGGGAGAAGGCAGATACGGGTGAACTCACTTATCTGGCAGAAGATTTGGTTTTGATTCTGTGGACTGGAAGTACTTAAACTCCATCCCATTTCAACATAAGAACTCAGGGAGCCTCCCATGGACTCCAGTAGAGCTGTGGAGTCCTCAGAACTTCCCGTGGTTCTTCCATGAGCTTGAAGATCTGTAAATAAAATAACTCCATTTAACTGAAACCAGGCAGCAGAATGACACTGACCTATTTCTCTAGGTTGGTGAGGAGAAAAAAAAATCATCAAGTTGGTGTATTACTTAGGGTAATTGGAAAAATGGAATTTAGATTAAATTTAAACTCTAGTTTATTACAAGTGCCCTGCAGCACTTCTTACTTAATGAGCAGAACAAGCTTCTGCTTTTTCCAGGTGCTACCATAAACCACATTATTTCCTTAGGTGAAAACTTAGGCCGAGGTGTTGGCCTATCACGTGTTCATCCCAAACTAGATGCTAAAAAAATAATGAGTTTTTTGAGTCATTCTTATGTTGGAAAGTGAAGCCAGATTTAAATAGTTAACTGTGGATTTTGGATTTATAGCTTCAGCTTTCAAAGAACTGGCCTTTGGCAGCTTCCAGGGCAGCATCTGTGTGCTTTAGGCTGAGGGCTCTGTGGTCTCGTGGCAGGGAATTCAAAGGGGTGGCTTGAAGGCAGTACTGGTGAAGACCTGCAGGATGCTGCTGGCCAAGGCAGGGACATCTGCTCTGCTTCTGAGCAAGAGTGTGAATGGACACAGGTTCCAGCCCTGTGTTTTATAGCAGACAGAATGGGGGTGGTTGTACTTGTGCCCAGCTGCCCGCACAAGTCCCGTCACTGCTAACTTCAGCCATCCCATTTTAATTTGCTGTCACACGTCTGCCAGAGCATTGCAGGAGGCTGGGAGGGAGGATATTTTCCCCAATGACTGCTGTTGACATTTGCAGAATAGAAGTGAAGTCAGCCGGTTGTTTGTCGGAGGTTTTGGTGCCCGTGGCTGTTCCCAGCCCGTCGGGATCGCCCAGCGCCGGGACCTTCCCAGCTGCAGCACAGGGAAAATTGCTCAAGCTGTGTTGGTGGTGGATGTTGTTTTTTAGACCAGGGACGTCAGGGAAACCAAAATGATCAATCTTGCTGTACAATTTGGGGAAGCAAATGAGAAGGGATTCCATTCTTCTTTGCTGCCCCTACAAAAAAGGAAATAATTCAGGAAATGTTCACATAACACAGGCAGGCTCGGGGAAGCGGTGACGTGGGAAGGGACTGATGGCTTTGTGTACAGAGGGCATCTTGCAGCTTTGGTTTTCACCAGTGGCAGCTGCTGCAGAAATAGGGCAAAACTTGAGTATTTACCAGGCAAAGTTTGAGTGTTCACCACTAAATCTACAGGGCTGTGTGTGTGAAGGCTGATGATTTTTATTCTGGTGTTGTAGGCTCGAGGTAAGAGCATCAGAATGATGCTGGTGGTCCTGAAAAATAGCTCTTGTCTGGCTGGACCCAGGCTCTGCATCTGATAGCAATGTAAATAACTCCTCTTTCCTGGAAGGGTGGTTTTGGACTTGATTTTCACAAGACTGGACAAAACCTGCGTTTTACTTCGGCAGCCTGCTGTGTGCTAGGGCCCCAAACCATTACCACTGTGTGTACCTAGTGGGAAAAGGGAGATTGAGGGGACAGAGAGAGTCTGAGTGAGCTGTGTTGGTAAGAACAGGAGCAGACAGAGAATGAAGATGATAAAGCCAGCAATAAACATGAGCTGAGACTGGGAAGAAACAAGGAGAGATTTGAGAAAATTGCGACATAAAAGATACAGCGGAAATTCCTGTGGAAAAGAGGAGGTGAAGTGGAACAGGGAGACAAGAGGGAGGAGGAGGAGGAGGTGATCACTACATGCAGTTAATAGCAGCCCCAAAGAGAGCTTTAATTGGAAACCTGTTATAATTAACCACAGATTTGCTCCCATGCGTTTCAGGAATGTGTGTGGCAGGTAGTTTTCCTTTTGGCTGTTGCGTTGCTGATGCAGAGTCCGTTGGGGTTCCAGCCAAGTGGCAGATCCGTGTTTGTGTTTACCAGGCCCTGAGCAAACAAGTTAATAATGTAATTTGTGGTGGGAGATGACACTGCAAACTGATTTCAGATTTTTCTGTAGCAGACGGGGAATGTGCTCTGATTCTGCCCTGTCTAAAGCTGCTCTTTTTAACCGTTCAAGCACGAGCTCCTGTCACCTGGCAGGAAGACATTGACCCTAGTTGGTGCTGGAGGAGACCTTGACCTCATTGGTATGACCCGTGGAGGCTCCTTCTAAATCCCCTGGGGGACTTTCTAAGTAGGGAAGGGGTTGAATCTGCAGCTTGTACATTCTTTATGTCTGGAAGGATGAAAAGCAACCATGGAGGGTTCCTCAAATTCGTTTGAACTTAGTTGTCCTTTACCTCTTTGTGGGATGACAGTGCCATGTGCTGGAGAGCTGCTTTGAATGCTGGTGCTCCCTCAGAGGCTCCTCTGAGCCAGGCAGGCAGCTTTCTGCTTGCTGGTGAGCAGGATTGCATGGACTGAGATGTGGAGGCATCTTTCAAATCCCTTTGGCAATTGAAAACAGAACAAGTGGAAACCAGTGGCTGCAATTCCAGTTAAAAACGGCCACTTCTCCTCCCACAGAAAAACACCTTGGCAGGTGAAAGCATGGAAATTTGGAGGTCAGTGAGGAGGTAGTTTAAAGCCAGGGTCTGAGAATTGGAGCTGTGAAAGCTCCGTGGCTCTCATGCTGGAAGCACCTGTCTCTCTATTGTCACATCACAGAAGGGTGTGGGTTGGAAAGGATCTTCACAGACCATCCAGTTCGATCCCCCTGCTGTGGGCAGGGACACCTTCCACTAGACCATGTTGCTCCAACCTGGCCTTGGACACTTCCAGGGATGGGGCAGCCACAGCTTCTCTGGGCAGCCTGTGCCAGGGCCTCCCCACCCTCACAGTAAAACCTGTCTTCCCTATGTCCAGCCTAACCCTGGCCTGTTGTGTTTAAAACTGTTGCTCCTTGTCCTGTCATGATAGGCCCCGGTCAAAAGTCTCTCTCTGTCTTTCATATAAGCCCTTTTTATATGTTGAAAAGCTGCAGTAAGGTCTTCCCAGAGCCTATTCTTTTCCAGGTTGTACAACCCCACCTCCCTCAGCCTTTCCCTGTGGAAAGCTTTGCTTTTATTGTGCAGGTTTATTCACCTTGTGAGCACTACACAGGTAATAAATGGCTTTTACCTGTTGGAAGAGTCTTCCTTGACTGTATGCAAACAACTGGTTTAAATCCCTTTGAAGAGAAGATGCTGACAGACTCCCCTTGCTATCTGTGTGCCAGAACTGCTTCCAGATCATTCAAGGACACTGACTGATAAGGGAAGATATGTGTTCATCCATGTTCATCCTCCAAGAGCATGGATGAGGTTGGTGAGCCTTTGGGACCAACCTCTGTGAGCTGGCAGAGAAATTTCTCCTGCCTCAGTCCCAAACACAGGGATGAGGATGAACACTTAGGAGAGGTGGCTGTAGTTTAACTTGGTGTGTAGCTGGTTGCACACAGCTATAAAAAACATCCAACGTTGTCTCTCTCTTCTTTTTTACTTGTAGGTTTATTCTCCAGCCCAAAGGAGTGATTCATAATCAGCTCTTAGAAAAACAGAGGATAGCTGAAGAGAAAATTAAGGAATTAGAGGTAAGTTTTGGCAGGTGATAATGCTGAAAGTAGAACACTGAAGGTCAACAAGATGCTGTTTGCTACATCTCATTTTTATCTGTTATCTTTCATTCTCAAAGATTGTAACTAGGGGAAACAGAGAGCCTGTTACAAGTAACCTACAAGTAACTCAAAGCACTTGGTTCCTTTCCCAGATCTACACACCTTTAGGGATTGATCGTTCACTGTGTCCTGATATGAAAACTGGGGGTGAGGAATTCAAATGAGGTTGGTAGGAGCAGGGTTTAAAACAAGCAAAAGGATGTTGGTGTGGTCATTTGCTGCAGATAAGTGATGTGGAACTTGGCCAGTGCTGTGGGTATTAAAAGGTTACACTGGCTCAGAACAATTGCACAAATTCATGGTAGAGAAATCCATTGAGAATTACCAAATATGTAGAAATGGCATCCTGCTCAGGAAGTCCCTGAACTAAAAATGTTTGGAGGGTGGGAAAGTATGAGGAGGAAGTACCATATAGGCCTGTCTTGTCCTTCTGCTCTGCATCTGCTTGATGAGTGGATCTGTGAGGAGATGGGAGATGGGACTTTGTTTTGACAATGTGGTCAGAGCACTTCTGTGTTCTCGTGTTTATCTGGTTGGAGTATTCAAGGCAGAGAAGGATATCTAGGAAATAAAAAGTAGTGTCTGCGCAAGTTCCAGTGTTCAAACAACCTATCTAGTGAATCTTGACTATCTTCTCATGGCTGCATGTTCCTCAGAGATGTTCAAAATGTACTTTCCCAAGGCTGTTAGTGTGGTTTTTTTCCTTAATGCTCCTAAAGTATCATTAATACAAACCCCTGTTCATCGGTCTTTGGGGAATGACAGGGAAAGCAAAGGCTGAGTTGTGTTAAGCTGCTTATCCCTTTAGTGTTTTGGAGAAAGTGAGTGTGGAGACCAGCTAAGCAAGGACAAGCAGGAATAGGAAGTCAGTGCTCAAACCCACTCAGACCTGTGCCATTCTGTCTCTGTTGTCCCCTACTTACGCTGAAGTAGAAGTTGAGTTTGTATTTTTTTTAATTCCTTCTTAAAGCTCAGTCTGCCTGGGGAGCTGTAGAGGAAGCCCATCCCCATGGGTTGTGTTGCCTGGAGTGTTTTCTGTGCCAGACACGAAGGGGGTTTGTGTTTCTGCTTATGAGACCTCAGGGCAAGCAAGTGCTCCACGGACAGGTTGTATATTTAAGGTGGTGTGGAGGCAAGGCACAGTTATTTTTACAGTTATGTGATAAAAGCAATTGTATCCTGGCTCCTGTGGAGCCATCCCTGATGCCAATGGCTCTGTGCAAAGACAGCCCTGTGACTGGGGTTGGAGGACTTCATGGCAGCACCTCTGGGTTTGGAAGCAGGTGGAGTGTTTAAAACTGCCCCTCGGGTCCCTGCCAGCTCCAGGGGCTGTGGCCAGCTTTTTGGCTACTGTGCCCTTCAGCCCTTCAGCATCTGGGTTTCTTCCTGTTCCTGGTGGGGAATGATGTTACCTCCTGAACTTTCTGATCGCTGAGTTGGGCAGAATGGATGGAATTCCCCCCAAATTACAACCTTTGCCATTCTCACACAAAGCCTCAGACCCGGCTGCTTCGCAAATGTTCTTTTTCTGCTTTGTAGCTCCCTGTTGCTGAGTCTCTGGTTGTGGCCATTGAATTGAAGTTCCCAGCAGTAGGGACTGTCTCAAAAGGTGGTTGGAGTGCAAAGGCTGTTGCCATGTGGGTTGGTTTTTCTTTTTAATCATGGATAGTAGGGCTCAGTTTGCCAAACTGTTTGACAGTTTGTTTTAAGTGAACATTCAAGTCGGTCTTTTAACTAATCTGCTTCCAGCTGGCTCTGGCAGTTCTGTGAAAAGGGATTCCCATGGAGGAGGACAAGCACTTAGACAACTGACATTTCGGGGGAAATACCTGAATCCAACTCAGAGAGTACTTATCACAGGAGCAGGGGATTTTGCTTGTCCTGAAAACAAGTTGTGACTGAAGCAGGAAAGAATGTGAAACTTTGTGACCTTGTGCTTCCACCGCATCATTGTAAAATAAATACCAAACCAAGAAAGGTTAGAGCTTCCCTCCATCCATTATTAAAGCTGGAAGGGTTTTAAAGCTTAGGTTTATATTTTACATTGTTAACTACCTTATTACTTACTCACATTTCTCATTTTGCATAGCTGAATCAGGCTGGTCAGAGTAATCCCCCAGGGCCAGGACGGTGTGGCTGATCTGGTTACTCATGTAGCCTGAGCTTGAGGCAATTGTGCCTTGCTGTGATGACACTATTGCCAAGGGATTGTGAAATATGCATTTTTTGATACATGCCTGATTCTGAGAAATGCTCTCCCTGCTACCTCAGTGCTGTTTGCAGAGGAGCACAGCACTGCTAAACTCTACTGAAAATCCATCGAGCTGCATGGCAAGGAGAGCTCCTGAGTGCTGCCTGTTCCTGGAAATGTGGCTCTGACTTGCTTCAAAGTTGTGAGCTGGGCTTCCTGACATTCACAGCTGTCAGTGAACTTTGAAAACTCTGAAGGCTTTTGTGCCTGGATTGGAAGCTCCTTTTCTCCCTCTGGCAGTTTTCCCCTCTCCAATCTCTGCTGTTGAAGTGGTGCATTGCCTTCTTGAAGGCAGCATCACAAAATTGATGGGACGCTGCTGGTTTGGGCCTCCTTGCTGCTCATTGCATGGCAAAGCAGCAAGAACAGCCAGACCTGTCCTTGTACAGGGCTGGGAAAATAAGTGTTGGCTGGAATACACGTTGGTTGTACCTGGTGAGAGGAGCTGTGTTCTGGGAGCTCCAAAGGGTCTGGATGTGGACGAGGGGACAGTGCAGAGCTGACAGTTACTCTACAGAAAACCCAAGGTAACTTTACCCTTCTTCTGAAAGCTGTGTGGGAAGTGAATATATAAGTATATATAGAATTATGGAATGGTTTGAGTTGGAGGAGACCTTAAAGCTCATCTCATTTCACCCCCTGCCACGGGCAGGGACACCTTCCACTAGCCCAGGTTGCTCCAAACCCTGTCCAACCTGGCCTTGGACACTTACAGGGCTGGGGCAGCCACAGCTTCTCTGGGCAACCTGTGCCAGGGCCTCCCCATACTCACAATGAAGAATTTCTTCTGTATATCTAACCTAAATTTTCCCTCTTTCAATTTGTACCCATTACTTCTTGTCATATCACTACAATTCCTGATGAAGAGTCCAGTCCCTCTCCAGCTTCCCTGTTAGGCCCCCTTCACATCCTGGAAGGTGCTGTGAGGTATCCACACAACCTTCTCTTCTCCCCGGGTTTCTCAGCCTGTCAACTTCCTATGTACCCATGTAGCATTCTGAACTTCACAGCTTGTCCATAATCCTTTGGAATCCAAATAAACTGCCCAGGCTTGCTGGCACAACACCTGTGCCTGCTGACAGGCTGTGCCAACAGGGCTTACCCAAACCTCCAGAGATTCGGTGCCAGAGGCTCCCTCACACACGGGCATGGGACACGTCCTGCTTAGCAGGAGCCATTGGATTTTTCCAGTCCTGATACTATCAAATTCTTGTTGTGTTTCACGGTACAGGGGGTATGTGTTAAATCTATTTTGAAAGCATTCTAAAGGGATGAGCACAGACTCTTTTTAGCTCAGCAATGTTTGTGCAGTATTAGGAGAAAAACCAAGTAATGTTTTTCTTCCCTTGTTTTTAAGGAAACATGATATGTGAGGGGTGGAACAATGCTTTGTTTCAGGAAATGTTATCCGTTTCCACTGTAGGGCTACATGGATTCTGTTTTTAAATGTGGCATTTTAAAGAGAACAAACTCTATGATGTTATAAAGACATGGAAAATTGATTCTTCATTAGGGGTGGAGAAAGTGATTATCACTGTGTGCTTTCTCTGATAATATCTGATAGTCCCCTTCTCTCCTGCTATATTCAGCTTGTTTAGTTGTCAGGCGTTGTCAGACTAAATTGCTAAAAATAACAAATAAGGGGGAGGCTCTGCTGGGCAGCTCTGTCTGCTGTGTGCCACTGAATTTAGCTCCTTCGGGAAAAGGGCAAAAGCAACCTGCAGCTTTCTGGTTGAATTGGATTTTGGTTTTAAACTCTGACCACAACATAGCTGTGTGCTTGTTTCCCAGGCAGTTCCTTCACATGTCTGTGGGAGGCTGAAAGTTTACTGCAGGGTTTGGCTGGTTGGTTTCTTCTCTGGCTGCCTGGAGTAGACAGAGCTTGATCAAAAAGCTTGACGACTTGATTTCTAATCCCAAAATTCTTCACGTGAACCCTAAAACGCCGTGTCCAGTTTCCCTGTCCCACACAGAACATTCCTGTGCTCTCATTCCTGGTGGGGGAAGGATCACTGTGCTCTCAAGCACTGCTGTGCTCCACGTTGAAAGCCTCAGGTGGTGTTTGAGGAGCTGGTGAAGTTACAAAGTGAGTGCGTTGCAAAGCCTTGTGGTGAGCACAGACTTCTTCCCTGGCGCTGCCTGAGCTCAGACTTGCTCGTGCTGCGGCTTCCATTTCTCTAATCTTCTTTTTCTGGGAGCTTTAAAAGGGCTTTGCTGCAGCCCCGAGGCGCAGTGGTGGTGCCCCCGCCCTGGAGGAGTCTGGTGGTTGCCTCAGCAGTTGTTTTCTTGCCCTGTGGGAACAAAGATTTCGGCAGGCGAGGTGTGGCTGGGGAGAAGCGCTGGAGCCTGGGGCAGGTATGGCTGGGATGGACCTGCTCGGCTTCCACGTGCCCCAGGGGCAACTCTCCTTCATTTTTGTACTAAAAACCCTCAACATGGAGGCCAATTCTGTGGGTGGCTTTAATGAGGTGAAAACAAGTCTCTTGAGATCTGTGGTGCTCTTTGCAGACCACGAAGTGCCCGTCAGAATGTCGGGAGGTTCCTGAGTTAGCCCAGTTTCTTCCAGGGATCTACAGTGCAGGGGTTCTCACCCCCTGGTTGGCTCTGGGTAGGCCAGTGCCCAGGAATGTGTGGTGGGCTTTTTGACTAAACAGGGGGAAAATAAGGAATGCTTCTGTTTGCTTTGGAGAGGAGAAGCCTCAAGAATAACCCTCTGTGCATTGGCCTGGAGCAGATTTTACTCTGGATGAAGGTGCTGTTCTCCCATTCCATCGCTGGCTACTTGCACGTACCAGGAACGGGATTTTAAACACACCTTGTCACAGAAGTTACCCCTTGTTTCATAGACAAGGTCAGTCCCTCTGCTTGCTGTAGGGGGAAGCAGGACCCCTAATGTGGATACAAGTGGAGTAGGGAAGTGAATTTACCACACATTTCAGCTTGTATGGACTTTTCAGGAGGAAGCTGTGGGAGCTCCACAACTGATGGATGTTGGTGTGAAAATGAGCTGCAGACAGACCCTTGCCAGGCCCTCAGTGGGGACTAGGCCAGGCAATACCCTGAATCTTGTGTGGCTTTGGGTGTGTGAAGCACCTGTGGGTGTCTGGACAGGTCCCTCTGGACACAGACATTTGGACCTGCTGACGTTCCTGGGAAATGTGTTTCATCTTGACTCTGTTGGCTTGTGTCCTCCAAGCCTAAGTCTGTGCCCTCACTGAGGGCTTGCTCCTGCATTTCAGGCTGCAAAGCTGGAGGCTTAACTTGCTTTCTGAGGACATGGGTGGTCCAGCTGCCTGCCTGAGCTTGCTGTCAGCTGTGGAGCATCCACAGGCACTCCTGTGGGCGAGCAGAGCCTGCATGGGCAGAGCTGTTACCAGTGCTCTGCCCTCCATGAGAGCCTTGTTTTGAAGAAGGGAGTAGCCAAAGCTCATTTTTTTTTCCTATAGGTCTGGCTGTCCTACAAGGAGGAGAATCTGTGCTCTCATTCCTGATTTTTGAAATGAAAAATACTCTGAGAAATGAGAAAAAATAGGCTTTAGAATGATAAAACAGTGAGGAGGTTGAGAGTGTAATGGACACAGAGTTAACACTATGAGCACAAAATCCTACTTTGTGGAGAGGCCCTCTGACATTGGGCTGGGGCCATACGAATTTAAGGTAGAAACTGGAGGAATTGGGACATAGCTAATGCTGCTCTAATTCTTCCTCTCTACTGAACTGACTGCTGATGGTAGCATGAAGAGCAGACCTTCACAGCTGTGAGGAATCTCTGACTTCACTTCTTAATGTTCAGAGCCTTGTGGTCTGTCTGACTGTTACTTGTCAAAAGTGAGGGTGGCAAAAGGATTGTATTCTGAACTTCATGGGTGTTTTGGGCTGTTTCTCTGTTGTCTGATTGAGTCATCCCTCATCCCAGACAGATGGAAGTCGGTTGTGTACAGTGAGCACCTTGCAGCTCTTAAAGGCAACAAGTGCTCCTCAGTCCTCACAGGGAAGGAGGTTGGTTTGTTTGGGTACTGGCTCTTACTCGTCTGTTAGATTTGTTTGATAAAGATCAAATAACAGTATGTTCTGCTTTGAAAATTGTGTAAGAAGCTTGTCATGTGTTAAATAGTGCACAAACCACTGGTTACAAAACACGACTTTGGAATCTTAAGAGGCCCAGGGAAAAGAAACCCTCACATTTCAGAGGGGATTCCCAGCTCTCCGGAAGGGTCATCTACGGCCTTAGACCTGGGACGGCTTATAAAAGCTTTAGTATCTCACCACATTTTTGTGAAGAATGGTTGTGGGGTGATGCTGATGTGAGTGGAATGACGTGTATTTCTATCATCACATGTGTGGGTATGCATTGGCAAGGCTGGATCTCCTATCTGGACCAATCATTCACCACAACAAGTTTTCAAACTCACAGATTTTTGCAAGCGGTTGCTTAATTAGTAATTCTTTGTTAGTCTTCCCTGCACTGCAGACTGCAAAGTAAGCACACAAACCAGCTGAGAGGGCAAAGGCTTCATGAAGGGAGAACTGGAATTTGATGACTCTTTGCTTTCGCTGTTCCTACTTTATTTTTAGGTGGATAATTGTAGATTTTAAAAGCAGGAGAATAATTAACATGGGGGTTGTTTGCTTCATTTTAACTTCTTTTAGAGGCTAGTTCTAGACATGCTTTCAAAATAAAGGTATCCCAGAACTCGTTTTAGGGGGTTTTTTGGGGGAGGGTTGCTCTTGATTTATAAAAACCCCAAACAACTTGCTTTTCAAGCAATTGTTGCCAGTACACTCACATTCCTTTGTAATTCAGAGGAAAGTGAAATACATTATGATTAATTAAAAAACCCACTTCTGCTACTGTCTTTAAATGGTTTTGTCCATCCAGGAGCCCACATTTAGTCATCTGGGTCTGAAAACGTGTCTTGTTTCCTCTGATTAGCATTAAACTGCTTTTATGATTACACTGAAATTTTAACACCAAGTTGGTCGATAAGTCTGTCTTTGTCATTGTAAAGCAGGGTCTGATTCATTGTCAAAGCTCTCCTTTGTGCTTATGGCTGCAAAAGTATCCAAAGCAACGAGCCGAGCTGGATGCGGGTCCCTCTCCAAATTCCTCCTTGCATGAGTAATAGTTAGTCACAAACCCAGCACTGCTGTCCTTGCCTTAGTCACCAGCCCCTGCAGTGGCTCCTGGCTGCCCTTGTGCCAGGCAGCTCTGAGGAGGGGGATTGTTTGTGCCCGATAAACCTCCATCCTGCTTCCATCTCCTCCTCCTCCATCTCGCCTGGGGAGAACAGGAAACGATTATTTGGAAAGCGTGCTCCTGCCTGTCAGGGAGCCCTGACCCAGCCCTGAGTCAGCTTTACAAAGCCACACCTTGCTCCCAGGTATGCGGGGCAGCCCTCCTGCTTCCTGCTGGCCCCGTGCCCGGGTCACCCCCTGCTCTGCTGGTAACCTGTTGGTAGTGGCCTGTTGCCAGGAGGTGTCCTGGTGAGCCACACTGGCTCTGCAGGACCACAGAAACCGAGGCACTGGGTTAGGGAACTTACCACATTTTGCAAGAGGTGGTTTGGTGAGAGGCGCTTCCGCCGAAACGGAGCGGGGAGGTTTTCAGCACCGGGGGCAGTTTCCTCTCCCCAAGTTCTCTGTGTTTGACCTGACTCTGCTGTCGTAAGCCTGGTTAGGGTGCAGTATCCGACCTGGAGCAACATACCCCTGGAGACTGCTCTAAATGGGGAATTGTGCCAAGAAGGGGTGTCCCGAAAGGAATCCTCTGGGCTGATAATACATTTCTGCTGCCACCTACTGAAAGGTTCCCACCGGTTTGCTTTTGTAGTAGTTCACATCAGGGTAGGGTGCAGGAGTTCACTGGAATAATCCTCATTTCCCAGTCACAAAGAGTAACTGTCTCCTCCTCTGCTGGAAGCACTTTGTGTCCTGTGGCTTGGGACAGTGGGTCCCTGCAGTTGCCACAGGTTGGGGCAGAAAGTCCTCCTGCCTGCCAACCTTTCTGCCCCTTACCTTGCCCCTTCTTCTCTTGAAGGTACCAAGCGTGGGATGCAGTGGGGGCTTTCCCAAATTAGCTTTTTCAGAGTGTGTTCCTCGGGGTTTCGAGGAGCTTTGATAACGGTGGGGGAAGCCCTGCTGGTTGTACTGTGGTAGGATTGGGACACAATAAAGGTGGATTTGCACCAGCAGTTCTGTAGGCAGGTGCTTCTGAAGATCCTCCTGAGTTGGCACATGCACTCATATGTTTGATATCCTCTCTTACACTTAAATCCAGATGGTTCTGAAGGGACTGAGGGTCCCCGTTACCTTGTGGAAGGGGAAACCCAAGGGTCTGAATCATCACTTCTCCTCTTAGGTAAATGACATCATGATGCTTCTGTCAGCAGCTGTCGTCAGAAAGCAGCTGGGCTCCCTTCCTATTGCACATCATTCACTCTTGAGCAAACTCTGGGCAACTTCCTGAGAGCAATAACTGCTTGGAAAGTCTTGGAGCGGATCTAAATATTTGGTGGTTGCTGTAGAGTGCTAATTCCCAGTGTGTACATGTGCCACGGTGTTGAACTGGGTGAGGACCAGTGCTGGGTGGACCCACCAGGGCGTAGGGCTGCCTGCAGACCCACCCCGCCCCTTTGCTGGTGCCCACTATTTTGGCTTCTCCTGGAGCAGGAGCAGCTGGGTGCTGTTCAGCAGGTTCACCTCCTTCCCATTTATGGGTTCCGAGTGAAATCCCGTTACGCAGAGGGCACGTCCTCGGCACATCATCTCAGGCTGACTGAAATGTTTGCCTTGCCCAGGATGCACGACTTGGAGTGCCGTTCTCTGCAGGGAATTTGGGCATTTCCAGCCCCCTGAGCAGCAGTGGTGACCCCAAGAGCGAGGGCAGCTCGGGCTGCCCCTCCTGCCTGGCTTCCTGCACGTGGGCAGCACGACTTGCCTTCCTCCCAGGAAAGATCCTTCTCCAACCACCCACGTGCTCCCAGCTCTAGCTCAGGATCTGTTGATCGCTTTCCCTTGGGGAATTCCAAAAATGGTTTGAGTTAACTTTGGGGGATACAGAAGCTCTTGGCTCACAGCAGGTTTTTTGGGACAGTGTCACAAGATGAGCTGTGTCAGGGCTCCTGTCTGAGGCACTGCCTCATGCCTGGGGACTGCAGCGTTCCTCGACGGAAGCCATCTGAGCGTGAGAGGGGGATGCCAGAATTCGGTGGTTGGTAGCCAAGCAGGCTGTGATCCATAGGGAGGTGTTCCCTGGGAAGGGACCTGCCACCTCGCTTTGTTCTCACAGGCTGGGTGTAAAACGAGTCCATAGAAAAACAGTTTAAAAAACAAAAAACCAAACAACAACAACAAAAAAAAAACAACAAAGGAGGGGAAGAAGAAAGAACAGGCTCAAAGGAGTAGGCATGTTCCAATACTAGATCCTGACATTTCCATGGGAACAGTTTTGTTTGGGCTTAAGCAGATCTGTGTTTGCAGGTCAAGGGTTGAGCCTCTTGCTGAGGTGATGTGAGAGAAATGGTATTTGAAGAGCAAAAGTCAACCTTGAGTGATAAACCATGACTTGACACAGGAAACTCACCTGTGAGCAGGAGGTGAACCGCAGCATGGATGGGCAGGGCTGCTGTGCCTGTTCCCACAGGGAGCACAGGGCTGTTTGGGAATGCTGGGCTATGCTGTGCTCAACCACCGGCTCGAGGCAGGGCCCTGCCACACGCGGGGCTGGCGGTGCCTGACCAGCTCTCCCTGAAGGCAGAGGTGTCTGAATCACAGCGCTGGAGGAAAGACAGTGCTTTGATCATCAAAAGCCCATCCAAGAGGAGCTGATTAATAGTTTTTTGTTGCTGTGGAATCTGTGGATGCTGGCTCTTTAATCTGCCAGGAATGCAAGGTCCGGGTGCGTCATCTCGTGAAGCACCAGCTTCTCCAGCAGCGTGATGCAACGGGAGCAGAGGTGGGAGGCTGGAGCAGGAGGTGGCTTCCCCGCCGTGTCAAAAGGCCACGGGCCACCTCTCTTAACCACAAGTCCTTTTCTTCTTAGGGTGTGAGCTGTAATTGTGTTTGCATTTGATGGAGTCTTTCCGCAGCCGCTGCCAAAAGCAAACAGTGCGGAGCTGGTCGGGGAGCGAGCGCTGCTCGTGGTGGGGAGCGAAGGGCAAAGAGCTGAGGAACAGGGTGATGGCAGGGGCGAGTCTCCTGGCAGTGTTTGGCTGTACCCACCCGTGCCAGGGTGTGCAGGTTGGCTGTGCTGGCACACCTTGGTCAGAAGCGTGCGCGGCGAGGGCTGGCTCGTGGTGCTGCCTGCACAGCCCGGCTGAGCTGGTGCTCCCAGGAGTGTGTGCTTCTGGGGGTGGCAGCCCCCCAGAGCCGTGGCTTACAGTCCCCCAGAGCTTCCTAGGACATGGTATCCAAACATGGCCATTGGATATCAGCTCCCTGCCCACCCCTCTTCTCCCCTCCCTCCTTTCAGGCAGGGCTGGAACTGCCAGGTCCTATGAGGAGCAGCTGAGGGAGCTGGGCTTTTTTAGCCTGGAGAATAGGAGGCTCAGGGGAGACCTCCTCACTCTCTACAACTCCCTGACAGGAGGGGGGAGCCAGGTGGTCGTTGGGCTCTGCTCCCAGGCAACCAGCAGTAGGACAAGAGGGCTGGGTCTTAAGCTGTGCCGGGGGAGGTTTAGGTTGGATATTAGGAAGAAATTTTGTACAGAGAGAGTGATCAGACATTGGAATGGGCTGTCCAGGGAGGGGATGGAGTCACCGTCCCTGGGGGTGTTTAAGAAAAGACTGGACGTGTCATTTAGTGCCATGGTCTGGGTGACGAGGTAGTGTTGGGTCAGAGGTTGGACTTGATATCAGAGGTCTTTTCCAGGCTAGTTGATTCTGTGATTCTCTGGTGGTACCTTCCCTGATGGGCCCTGTGGCTCTGTTGGTGGAGCTGTCAGCTGCACAGCCACCCTTCCTCCTGAGAAGGGTTCCTGGGAGATGCACATGTGTTGCCTGTCAGATGGGGCTGCGTGAGTGGCCAGTCCTATTTTTGGCTGCATCTCTGATGACATGGGAGGTGGTGTTTTTACTCCATGCAGCTGTACTGACCACACACAGGTTCACCCCTTGCCCCACACACCTGGTTTAGGGAGGCTACAGGAAGCCTTGGAAGCGAGGAAGGCTCCCAAGAGCTTCAAGGGGAGAGTATGGGCCGGGTTGGTGGCACATCTGCAGTCAGGGGCAGGAGAGGTGCAGATCCCAGCTCCCGGGCCCCCAGGAGGTGGTGGGAGGCCCAGCCTGTGGGGTTGGCTCTGCTGCCCAAGGAGGAGTTTTTGGTCATCTCTTCCATCCCTCCATCCCAGTGCCAGGCAGTCATTAGCATGGCAAGCCCGCTTCCAGAAAGCAGATTTAGGTGAGAACACTTCCTTTGGGGCTAGTTTTGAGACAGATCATCAGGGCTGTGGTTTGTCTCGTTCCCAAGTGCTGCAGCCCTTCCTGGCTGGGGAAGGAACTGTTGCTGGCAGTAGGATTAGCTTAAAGAAATTGGGAAACTGTGGGTTGGGAGACATTGACTGCACTGGGTTTTTAGGGGCATCTTCTGTGGCTTTGCACCCTCTCAGTTGTTCTGCAGGAGGCCCAGACCTCGCTGGGTTGGGGCAGTGGCTCTGTGTTGGTCTCATGTCCCAGTGCAGATGGCAGAGCCCTTTCTGTGAGGGGCAGGAGAGGGTCAGGGGGCTGTCAGCACAGATAAGGGAGTGGATGAGAGCTGGTGGGTGGCCTGTGGTGGGAACATGTGAGGATGCAAGAGCTTGTCCTGTGCTGGGGCAGGTCAGCTGGCTCGGTTTTGGGGTGCGTGCAAAGCGTGCTGTCCACCTGGAAATGTGTAGCTGTAATTAATTCTCCCTTCTCACATGCCCTCTTCCATGCAGCTTCCAGCTCTCTTTTGTCACTTTGTGGGGGAGAAGCTTCTCCAGCTCTGACAGGACCTGCAGTCCTGGGTCATCCCTCCCTGTTTGAGTGAGCTGTGCCTGGGTCATGGGAACACACTGGCCTTTTCCCGGGAGCAGCGGGGGCTGGCAGGGGTTGGTCAGAGGCTGTTCCTCTGAAATAAGCTTCAGCAACACCCCACAAGTGTGTTCTGCGCCGTGGTAAGATAAAATCTCTATAGCAAGTGGCTGTGGGAGTCGTGCCCCGGGAGGAGGAACCGGCCCCTCGCTGCAGCCGGAGCCCTCGGCTGACACATCAGCTGCTTCCTGCCGTGCCCTCCGTGTTTCCTCATCGCTGCCTTGCCACATTCCCGATGTGACTGCAGGGGGACAGACCCCGGGGCACTGCCCAGCCTCCTGCAGAGCCTGACCCAGCCAGGAGCTGGGGCTTTTCTGCGAGCTCAGTGTCATGTGGCTACTTCCCTCCGCCACCTTCCCAAAGCCAGTCTCCTTTCTCTATCCTTCCCTGGTTTTCTGGGGCTCAGGCAGTGGCATCTGGGGCTGGTTTGGGTGCCCATTTTGGGTGGCCAGAGGCCTACAGAGGCTGGGGGAGGGTGGGGGCAGCTTAGGGCACTGGTGTGGTGAGTGGGCAGGAGCTCTGGATCAGCAGCTCGCAGATCACGCAGTCACCAAAGTCAGTGTGCTGCCGTGTCCCCTGGGGCTGCTGCCGTGTCCCCTGGGGCTGCTGTCGTGTCCCCTGGGGCTGCTGCCGTGTCCCCTGGGGCTGCTGCCACGTCCCCTGGGGCTGCTGCCATGTTCCCTGGGGCTCCTGACTGGTGAGCACTGGAGCTACAGCTCTAGAAGTGAAATCAGAGGCTGCAGACAGCAGCAGCCACCTTTAGGTTAAATGAGGGACCTGAACCAGCAGCGCAGTTCTGGCGTTGCACTGGGAATTCCCGCGGGCTGTGGTTGCTGTGGCAGCAGAGGATGATCCACCTGGAGGGGCGAACACACCTTCCCAGGGAAATGCATCAGCTCAGAGGGTGCTGAGGCGAAGCCCAAACCAGGGGCTCAGAGGACAAAGGGTTAACTAGGTCTGCAAGTCCAGGCCAAGTGCAGATGAAAGCTGTGAGCTGGGGAAGCTGGAGGTGGGGTTTGGGATGCGGGGTGGTGTTCAGGGAACAGATACCACCAGCCTGGCAGGTCTGGCTGGACCGGAACAGCCTCCAGCGTGACTTCAGAGCTGCGCTGCCGTGTCTCTGGGCTCTGGTGTGAGTAGGCAGAGCGTGTGTCAGCCCTCGCTCGGCGGGAGAGACGGAGTTTCCTGTCTAGACCCCAGTAATCGCGGTGAGGAGGGGTTTGCACACGGGCTCCTGCTGCTTCTCCGGTGATTACCGAAGCAGAAACCGGGCTGCAGTTCCTGGGGAAGGAACACCTCGTTTGTGCCACGTGTCTCGGAAAATGTGGCGCCCGTCTGCTCCTCGCTGCCCGTGATCCGGGGGTCAGAGTGGGAGCCAGCCACCGTGCTGGCTCCGGCACTGCCCGCCTGCAGGACGCGTTGGGAAGTTTGCAGCCCCTCAGCTGCGGGTGCAGGGCTCACTGGATGCCCAAGTGATGCTCCTGGAGCCCAGGGATGGGACTCCCTGCAGGCTGCTTCTGGGAGGAAGGAGTAAAAGTGTCGGGACCAGCCCAGATCCTCTTATCCCAGACGTTGTGTGACCAAGGAGAGTGATTGAGGGAAAGAAAAATTTCCCTCAGTTCTCACCTGCCTCAGGCTGCCGGTGCTGCTTGAGTACAGGAATGGCATTAAACCCTGTGCCTTTGCCACGGGCTGTGCAGCTCTGGCAGCCCTGCTCCCCTGGGAGGGCAGAGCATGTCCCTGTGCAGGAATGGGCGTTGTGGGTCCATGGGGGGACATGGCAGGGGAGAGGGCAGAAAGGCAGAACCATTTCATAGACTAATTTAATGGTGTTAAAAAATGGTTTTAGCAATAAATGACTGACCAGAAGTCAGCTCCACTGCTGCCACTCTGCTCTGGTCAGCAGAGCTCAGACCCACGAGGGTTTTCCAGGCCCTGTGACCTCTTGCAGCCTTCAGGCTCAGTTCCCTATGTGTGAAATCCCTCGACGCCTGTCCGGGCAGTGTGGGGACACTGTGGCGGTGACAGAGTCCTGCTTGTGTGTCACTGACTCACTGACAGTGGGAACCCGTGGCTGCTCTTCCTCTCCCTGTGGTTTCCTCAAAAGCAGTTCCTGTCAGCGAGAGGGACCCCGGGAGAGGGATGAGGAGCCCTTCTTTGGCTGTACCCCTGGCCCTGGATGTCACCAACAACCTTAAGTGTTTAAATAAAAACCCTTCAGCCTTTAGGAACAGGGCTGGGAAGAGTTGTCCTCATGGCATGGGCATTCCAGCCGAGTGTGCAGCCATGTGACAGCAGGGGATAGAGGGACAGTGGTGGCAGCAGGACTGCTGCTCCATGGGCTAATGGGATTCTCAGCACTGGGGGTCCCAGCTCCCGTGGGATCACAGGAGTTGGGGTGAGGCTCTCAGGGCAGCATCAACAGTTATTGCCCTTCACCTGTGCTTGGTTTGGGTGGCCTTTGGGGGTCATTCCTGCCATCCTGGGCTCCTGGCACTCACCTCCTGGGAAGGTGCCCATGGCAGGATGGTCTGGGCTGAGACCTGGATTCTGGAATTCAATAACAATCCTGCCAGTGCTTATCAATACAAGCTCCTTGGGCTTGTGTGGGGCTGTGACCTCCGTGGGGCAGGGGGAACACTGTGCCAAAGTGTCCCCCAGCCCCTTGTGAGGACAGCAGGCCCCGTGCCAGTGGTGCTGCAGGTGCCACCGAGGGCAATCCCAGCTCTGGGGACATTCCCAAGGCCCCCCCATCCGGTCATGGAGTGGGCCCACCCCTGCTCACAGCAACGCTGCTGGAGGAGACTGTTGTGTCTGTTGTTTGGAAACCCAGAGAAAATAGTCAGGAGAGCCAAGTGCTGATTTTTCCAGTCACAGAGGAGCACCCAGACTAGCAGGAAAAAACGCTGCATGCTGAATTCCTATCTTGGGATGCACGGCTTGGGGCTGCTTCCCTGCCAAGCCCAGCCTAATTACAGATGATTAAGGAAACACACGTATTTGGTGACTATGCCAGGGAATTTCTGATAGAAAGGAGGGTCTGGGGTTAGAAAATGGCCCAGCTGGGAAAAAGAGCCTTTTGTGCCCAAGGAGGGAGTTTTGCTGTGTCTCCATAAGGAGGCCTCAGCATGTCAGTCTGGGCTCCAGGAGTTACAGGATCTGATTTGATTTCCTTCCTTGCTGTGGTTCATGTCTCCCACTTTTTCACAGAGGAGGTTTCAGTGGGAACAAAATTCAAAGTCTGTGTAAAACATTACCACTGCCCCTGTGCCTCTGGGAACGTGTAACCACTGTCCCCACGTGGGGACACTGGCAGGGTGGGGGGTGGCTGGGACAGCTCTGCCTGGGTGGCCCTGGGCCCTGGTGTGTGCTGGGGACCCTGACTCTCCTCTGCTTTCTGCCTTGCAGCAGAAGAAGTCGTATCTGGAGCGGAGTGTGAAGGAAGCAGAAGACAATATCCGGGAGATGCTGATGGCCCGCAGGGCACAGTAGTGGCACCCCTGGGTGCCCTGGGCTGATCCCCACAGCCTGCCCCCTCCTTCCCCACCTCAATAAAACTCGTGTCTCTCTGGCTGCTCTCCCGGGGGGTGTGGTGGGATTTGGGGTGAGGGGCCTGCAGGGAATCCTGCTGCCCTGGAGCAGCTGTGCCCTTGTCCTGCAGACACCCCCTGAGTGCTGCCCAGAGTGGGCACCGGGGGAGGCTGGTGGAGGGGCCCTGCTGGAGGGCAGTGGTGGGGGGAAAGAGGGAGGCTGGGAGGGCACAGACACAGACATGGGTATGGACGTGGGCGTGGGCATGGGCACAGACATGGGCATGGAACACAGACATGGGCATGGAACGCGGACATGGGCATGGAACACGGACATGGGCATGGGCCCAGCCAGCCCGTGCTCGGTGGTCATTCCCACTGTCCCTGGCCATTCCCACTTTCCCAGGCCATTTCTGCTGTCCTGGGCTGTTCCCACTATCCTAGGCCGTTCCCATTCTCTTGGGCCGTTCCAGCTGTCCCAGTCATTCCTGCTGTCCCAGGCCATTCCCGCTGTCCCGGGCCATTCCTTCTCTCCTGGGTCATTCCTGCTCTCCCGGGCCATTCCCACTCTCCCATGTCATTCCTGCTCTCCCATGCCTTTCCCTCTCTCCCAGGTCATTCCCGCTGTCCCATGCCATTCCTGCTGTCCCGTGTCATTCCCAGTGTCCCAGGCCATTCCCACTGTCCCGTGTCATTCCCTCTCTCCCGTGTCATTCCGTGTCCGAGGCCATTCCCTCTCTCCCGTGTCATTCCCAGTGTCCGAGTCCATTCCCTCTCTCCCGGTCTCTCCGCACGCCCCGGCGCGACGGGACATTGCCACCGTGTGGCCCGTGCGGGAACTGCACCGGCCCGGCCCCCGCCCGCTCCTCCCGGGATATTGGAGCCGGGCGGGAGTTTCCCGGTCCCGTGCCGACCCCCGTGCTCTCATCCCACGGGCACACGGGTGCTGCCACACTCTGGGACGGCCTTTCGCTGCCTCCGGGTTCCCAAGCCACCACCTGTGTCACCAGCGGGTCCCGTGTCACCTCTGCCGGTGATCCCACGGCTGCCCCACGGACACGGGGCCGCTCCCCCCCAGTGCTCTCACACCCTGCACACACACGGGCAGGGAGGGATCCCCGCCTGGGAGAGCGTTTAGGAGGAATTTGATAAGCTCAGACAGACCGGGGGCATCAGGTGCTGGACAAGAGCAATGACCAGGGGGTCACCAACACCCTGCTGGGCCCCACACCTCGCTGCTTTCCCACACTTCTTCCTAAAAATCACCTGCACCTTGGGGGCCTCCCTGAAACATCCTATAACAAGTCCTGTGCAATCCCAAACAGTTTGGATCCAAGTAAGTGTCCCGCTCCCAGGTATCAGCCCTGTAACCTCAAAGGTGATCTGGGGGCTGCCCTGGGATGGGTTGTAGGCTGGAGACGGGGCTGCAGCTCTGTGGGGCAGCCCTGGGAAAGGCCCTGGACAAGGCATCCTTGTTGGGTTCCTGCCTGCACTGTGCCCATGGGCTCTGCCAGGGCTGGTGGGGCTGGGAGACCTCTGGCCAGGCCATGGGTGGGGTCCCTTCCCGTGGGGACTCTGAGCTCCTGTGTGTGTGCAGACCTGCTTCATCCCATCACCCACTGCGAGCAGCCACATCCGCCGCTTCCCAACCTCGGCTTCCATGTGTCCTGGTGTCTCTTCCAGGTGCTGGGGTGGGCAAACAGGTGGGCCCTGGGCCAGGTTGTCCCCATTTGGGTTGCAGGGCATAGGCCTGGCCAGGAGGGTCAGCCCCCTTCTGGTGCAGTGACCAGAGACTCCCTGCTGCAGAGGCTGCCAGAGCTTCACCCGCTGCCCTGCCCTGGCACTGGGATGGGGAAGGGGTGCCCAGGCCCACTGGGGACTGGCAGAGCCTGAGTTCTCCCCCAGCCCAGGCAGCTGGTGTGCTGGGACCTGGGGTGGCCCTTGCTGCTGGAGCGTGGGAGATGTGATGTGCCCTGCCTGTCCCCAAGGACGGGCACTGTGGCACCCAGAGTGCTGCTGCAGCCACTTGGTTGGTGTCTGGGACAGGTGCCAGAGCAGGAAAACTGAGTCCTCACCCCCTCCCCTGCTGGGAGCAGCTACTGCTGCACCCGAGACAGGGTGAGGAGCTGAGGGGAGTGTGCAGGGCTGGGGCTCCCTCGGGCCTGGCAGGGACAGAGCCATTCCCTGGGCTGGGAAGAGCCAAGGCCAGGCTGGCAGGGGAGCAAGGGACTGGAGGGGGCATGGAGGGCCATGGGCACAGGGCAGCCCAACACTCCACTTCCCTCCCACCCACAGAGAAGGGTGAGCCAGAGACTCCCCTCCTGTGCCCCCACAGCTGCCAAGCTGCCAGGGAGGTGACAGTGACAGGGAAGGTGACAGCACCCATTCCTGGGAGCTCTGGGAACCCAGCCAGAGCTGAGCTTAGGGTTGCAGGGGGGCAGGCAAGGGGCACTAAGGCTCCTGGGGACAGGCAGCTGCCAGGGGCTCTCATCAAGCCCAAACCCCAGACCAGAGCCCCAAGCTTGCACTGTTGAGCTCTGAGTCGAGGTGCACAGAGCACCAGGGCCATCCGAGGGACAGCGAGGGCAGTGCCCTTTGCAAACAGATCCAAGATCCCTGGGTGATCTCCGGGCAGCGCAAAGCAAAGCTGGTGTGTGCATCAGGTTTGGTCCCAAGGCTGGGGGTGCAGTGGGATGCAACTCCCTGGGACCAGCAGCAGGTTTTCCCACTTTTCTGCAGACAAAAGCTTTTTATCCCTCTTCTGGCCAGGCGTGCCATGGAACAGCTTCAGCTCTAAATCTTCTGCACTAAATTAATCCATGGCCTTGTATCTTCTTACCCATTAATTTACCCCCTGCAAGCCTCTGCTCTGCAGCAGGGGATGATGGATCACAGCCTGGGATCAGTCCTTCCCCAAGAGCTGCAGCAGCTCAGCCTGTACTTCTCCAGGAGCTGCTGGAGAGGGCGCTGGTCCCAGAAGGGGACGTGCCCGCCCAGCCCCGAGGGATGAAAACCCAAGTGTGGGATGAGGGGGTTGGAGGTGCCAGACCCAGGACTCCCACCTGCAGAGCCAGTGCCCGTGGGGGGCTGAGGACACACAGCACCAGGGGACACTGACCCCGCACAGACAGATTGACTGAAACAGCCGGGACCTAGCGAAGAAAATCAACTGTTGGCTTTAATTATTGCGTACGTCTTCGTCTCTAGGGCTAGGAAAATCTCAACTGGTAAATATACATTTCATCAGAATGCCTTTGGCTGAAATACACCATCAGCACATTCTTCAAAGTTACAACAAAAGTCTTAGAAATGTTAAAAAGGGATCTTTTTTTTTTTCTCCTTTTCCTTTACTAAAATAAAGGAGTCGCACCCCCCCCCACCCCCGACAAGGCGCTAGGACGGACAGACGGGAACCTCTTGGCTGTGCAAAGCAGAGCAGTTGATTACAGTAACAGAAAGAGAAGTCGGGGGGCAGGAGTGGGGAGGCTGCATAGCGCTCTGCGGGCGGCGGGGGCTCAGGTCAGCATGTCCCAGAGGCAGCAGCAGCACAGCGCGGTCCAGCAGGCTGTCAGGCAGGCGCTCTCGCCCGTGTCGTCCCTCTGCCGCTCCTCCACGACGTACACTGCGGGCACAGAGGGGCACAGAGGGGCCGGGTCAGTCACACTAATAACAGTAAAGTCCATATGATAACTGTAAGGTCCATATAATAAAGTCCTGCCAATTGCCGTATGCTTTTCTCCACGCCTGGAACTGTTCCCATCCTGAATCTTGCTCCTTCACATCTCATTTTTTTTTATTAGTTTGAAATTTTGCTTTCTCTGTTTGTATTGTTATTAACTATTTCTTGTGTCACAGCATGCTGCAAGAAGGACTATCACAACAGACATTTTCAAAGAAAGTTAAAAAAGGGTTTGTTTAAATGGACTTGGGGGAGGACAGATCTGCATCTTCCAAATCAGTTTGGACAGCTGCATCTGCTGAGTGACTCCCCCCTTAAAAATTGTTTCCGGCCTGAGATGCCACTGCTCCATGGTGTCTAAAAGCTTGGTGATAGTGGTCTTTTGTGGACTACGAGATCCTGCAGAAGGGATGGGTTATGCAGGATGGAATGCAGTTGAGGGGGTGTTTGTGTTAACACAGCACCCCTGGAGCTTGCTGCCTTGTTTCCTGACAGTTCACAGGTGCACTGTTTAAGATCTGGCATTGAATTAAAAGTCACTTTTCTCCTTAAGTCGGGTGATTTTTTGGGGGGCAGCAGTTCTCCATAGATGTTAGTAAGAGCCCTGCAATCTTTAGTCCAGTGTCTGCCTTTGCTGCATCGTTTGCACGGTGCCTTTGGAAGTTCAGATTTTGTGGTTAAGGCAACCACCGAGAGGAACAAGGGCCAGGCAGAGTTTTCCCAGGAGGTGCCACCCTCCCCAGCTGCGAGCGCCTCCGGACTGGAGCGAGGAGCTGCTGCCTGACTCTGCTCCAGCCCCGCCACACACACAGAGCTGCCTCCTCCCCCTGGATGAGCAGCCCTTGCTCCAGCTCTGTCCTTCCTGCACCCGAGGCACAGCTCAGGAGGTGGCAGTGCTGGGACACCCCGCTGGCCAAGGGGCGAGTGCCCAACCCCCCTGGGTGTCCCCGCCGGGGCAGCCCGCGCCCCCGGCCTCCCCCCCCCCCCCCCCAGGGCTCCCTGGAGGCTCCCAGCAGTCCACTGGGATTTCCTACACTCTGCCAGCTGCCTGAGCACACAGGAGGGAGCCTCAGGTTTGGATGGAGGGGTCTCCTACCCGAGGCCAGCGTGCTGCCTGCTCTTTGTGCCAGGCCCTGAGGCCCATTCCGGACAGAGGAGCAGTTCACCTTTGGTTCCTCCTCACTGAGCCTGGGCTTTCACACCCAGAGCTTTGGCAGTCTGAGGGCAGGCAGGTGATTCGCCTTCCTGACAACTTCCTCGGGTCTGTTTGTTGTGGTCTGCACAGAAAACGTGCCCCCACGCAGGAGTCCAGCCTGCACACACGGTGGTGGCAGGAGACAGCTCGTGGCACGAGCCTGGCCCTCCCATGGGCCTGCTTTGTGCTCAGGAAAGCATTCCCCTGTCACTGCTCCAGCTCTGCAGAGCCATGGGGACAATGACCCTGACAGCACCAGGTGGGGAAGAGAGAGGGACAGCCCAGCACCCCCAAATGTCTGCCCTCGGGTCCAGCCTGTGCCCCAGCCCCAGGCAGTCTCCCTCTCATCAACGGGAATAACAGAGGGGGCATCTGCTGTGCAGGCACAGCCCACTGCCTGTTCTCCTTGGGGAGGTGACCCAGGGGCTCAGCCCGGGCTTTTTTTTTTCCCTGGTGGATCCAGGAGCTCTGAACAAGCAGCTCTTTGGTGCCTTTGTTTGCTCTGAGAAGGTCCTGTTACAAAGAGTGGAGGGAAAACACACCCCAAATGCTCCGAGAGCCCTGTGCAAGATGGTGACATCCCTGTGCTGGAGCCCTGAGGCAGCCCTGGCTTCCAGCTGGCTGCCAGCTGCTGTTCAAGCTGTCCCACCTCCGAGCCATGGGGAGCTGGATTGTTGCTGCCAGAGCACTGCCATGTCCAAAACTGAGGGTCTCACTGCCCAGAGACATCCAGACCCACACAGCCATACCCAAAACCGAGGGTCCCAGTGTCCAGAGACATCCAGACCCACACAGCAGAAGGAGGCTGCCCTGTGCCAGTTACCATCAGCTGTCCAGGACTGCAGGCACACCAGAGCATTGGCCTGAAGTATTTATGATTAATCCATTAGAAGTTTTAAGCTACAGCCAAGTGTCAGGGACATGCCGACAAAGCATGTCCAAGGCGTGTACAAAGTGCTGTTATGAAACACCTGCTGAAATATTAAAGGAAATGGCTTTTCCAGGCTCAGGGCTGTGCAGTGGGAGCCGGGTGCTCTCACCACGGCGGCTCAGCTGACTCGTGTTGGACGCTGCCTCTCTGCACAAGTGGGTCACAGCATCCATGGGCATCACTCCCCTGCCCTGCCAGCCCTCCAGCACCTCTGCTGTGGCTTGTGCTGGAAAGGGCTGCCCTGAGCTGGCCAAGGCACAGGCACAGCTGGGGGCAGGACTGGGACAGGGCAGGGGACAGCAGCCGTGTCAGCACCTTCCCAGGACTCACGGTAAGTTTGGGTTGTGCCTTTCTGTCAGAAACAGTGGAACAGCACTGAAAAGAGACCGTGTTCATTCCCTCTCTTCTGCTAAAAGCTGGAAGTCATTTAAACCAGCAGCACGTTGTGGCATAAGCATCTGCAAAAAAGCTGTGTTTTTCTCCATGGAGGGGGGCTGTGGTACTTTACCCAACCCACTCACCTCTCAAGTTCAAGGAATGCCTCAAAGACAACACCTGAAATACAAGTCTCTGCCTTCCAGTGCAGAGCTCCTCTCCAGAGAGAGCAAGTCTCGAGGGGGAGCTGGTGCAACCACTGCTGTGCTCTGAGAGCACACACCATCAACACTGGAAGCTTTCAGACTTGGAGAGCATCTGGGCAAGACTCTGAATAGAAACAACCACACATCCCTCTCAATTTGTGTTTAATAAAGCTTTCTCCGAAGCCTCATCAATGCTTCAGGAGCTGCATGTCCCACACCAATTGCCAGAGAGACTTTAACCACAGTTATAGAGAATTAATACTAAAGAGCTTTTCTCTTCAACCCCTTGGGTGTGGGGCTTGCAGAAGACAGGACAGGAGAGGAGCAGAGCGGGTGAAGGGTGGTCCACTGTTCACCTACAGCTACCAGAGTGCACAGGGTAAAAACCAGCTCCAAGGCAGGCTGGATGAACTGCTCCCAGCCCAGCCTCTCACTCGGCTGGAGACATCCTACACCAACCTGCTCATTTTGGACACTGCACCTGAATGTTGGCTTCAGAGCACCAACACAGTGACACAAGTACCCAAGGATATCAAAAGCATGTGGCAGCACCTTCACACCCTCCCTCAGCCCATGCAGGAGTGCCCTATAAACACAGAGGATCCCCTGTCAACAGCACAAGAAGGGACAGCGTAGCAGCACCCCAAACCTCCCAAAATCATTTTGTTGGGAAGTCTTGCACTACATGTTACTGATGCAAGTCACCCCATGGCTTCCCAACTCGCTGTAACCAGCAGGATTCCACTGACAGAGATCAGGTTTCCTACTGGAATAGCTTTGCCAACAAAACCCCATCCAAAATCTGCCAGCAAAGGGAACTGCAGGTTTTGTGTGATTCCTGTCAGAAGCCCAAGTGCCTGCAAGCTAAAGCCACCCAGTTTGCTGTGGGGAGCTGTACTGGGGACTCCATCAGCTGCTCTGAACCTCCCTTTTGCCCAAAGCCAGGCACTCCAACCATCTCCAGGCACACAGGGTCCTCACCACTATGAGCAGAATCCCATCAACCCTTTGGACCTGGTGGTCCCAAAGATGCAAAATGAGGGTGATTTCTCTCAGAGGCACTAGACAGCACTCAGTTCTAGCCTCAAGTTTTGATGCTTCCATTGCTTTTTCTAAAACAGGATGGGAGAGGGTATAAGCTGAGAACACCCTCCCACCTTCTAATCAGCCTTAAAGAGCCTAGACCACAATGAATCACCCCGAAATGGTAGCACTCCCTGTAATCACACAGCACTGGCCTGCACAATCCAGTGCAAATAACTCCCACTTTGTTTTTAAAACAAATACTACAATACATTCTCATTTCATGTACAGTCTGCTTTATCTTAAGCATACACATTTTGTTTCTTCTCATGCCTAATTGATACGTTAATCATTAGCTCCATGAGGGAAAGGAATGAGCTGTACTTTTCACCTGGTTTGGTATAAACTAAAATTATGACCTTAAACTGCAGTGCCCCTTTACTGCAGTGCTTCACTGGGTCTACAAGGATTGCAGCACAAGGGCTTTGATGCCAGAGCCAGCCCATCCCAGCCCAGCCCATCCCATCCCAGGGTCTGGAGCACACCAGAGGAGGCAGCAGCAAGGAGTTACCAGCCACTGCCACTGCAGACCAAAAACCCTTCCCGTGGTATCTGAGTGGCTGTTTGCCATGGTAACAGCTGGTCAGAGCAGGAGCATTACTTAACACCACAGCCTCGTCTGGGAGGGAGCACACAGCAGAGAAGGGACCCATAAGCCTTTTCCCACTTGTCACTTAAGGAGGTTTTATCACAAACCACTTCTGTACTGAGAGCTTTGTTTTCACTTCTCCAGCCAGCCAGTAAGTCTTGCTTAAAACTGCTTAAAACAACACCATTGACACAAGCCCTTGGAAAGCTTTTTTGTTCAGGAGGGAGGGCAGAGAAAGGAAAGCCAGCACAAATGCACCCAAGGGATGCAGCAGTGACAGGAAATCAAGTGTCCCTGAGCCCCTCTTCCAGGGGCACTCTCTGGGTTTGCAGACCCAGCGCTGCGGGAGGAAGGAACTCCAAGCCCTGACCTCCCAGACAGACACATCTCCTGGAATAAACCCCACACACAGACAGCAAGTGCAGAAGAAGAGACTGCAGGGCTGGGGAACAGGGACTAAAGTTTTATCCACCCCAGGCCTCCTCTCTTGCCCATTAGAACTCCAGGGCACAGCCTGGGCACAGATGAGATCCAATTCCCTTGGCAAGGAAGGCATTTCATTGTTCTTTCTCCTCTCTGGGGGTATTTGCTCATGCTTAACAGCTTCAGGCCTGTAATTTCTCGGCCCCCCAACTCCTTCCTGCCCAGAGGCTTTCACTGTGCTCACAGTCTCCACCAACACCACACTCAGATTTCAGGAAATACCTTAGCACACTCCTGAAACAGATACCACAGCCAGATGGAAATACAATAGCCCACTTTCAAACAAAAATCTTCCAAAGCTCTCAAAGCAAGTTTCACAACCCCCAGCTCCAAACACCAACTGCTCCTGCCAGAGCCTCCTGAGCAGAAACCAAGTGTCACGAGAGCAAACTGCCAGTGAGCACAGACAGTTCCACCTGCAAATCCCCTCTGCCACCAGACAGCTGCTGCTCACCCAGCCCTGTTTTCAGCCTGGCTCAAGCAGAAACAACTGATCTACAACTACCCATCCAGGTATTGGACCTGCCCCCTTCCGTGGCCGCGTGCTGATGTCCAGCAGGTTAAGAAAATTCCTGCCTTCCCATTCCCGTAAGTCTGAGTGGCTCTTACAGTCACCCTGGAGAGCTGTTTCAGCCTTCAGGGAGCTGAATAAGCCCCACATTTCGGGGAAATCGCTGTGCAGCTGTGCCAAGAGGGCACTTTCCAGAACCAATGTTGCACTGGCTGACGTTGTTTCCCTCTCACACAATGCACGGGACAGGACTCAGCAGCAACTGTGCAGATGATTTTCCTTCAGCTGAGCTCAGAGCTGGAAAGGGGTTGAGTTTCCTCACCTGAGCACACAGGGATGGTATTAAGAGATCCCTGAGACAATGGAAGTACTTCCAATGAGCATTTATGGTGTGTTGATGGGCCCAGGAAGGATTCAACATCTCTAAAAAGCAGGGCTACGGGCACTCCTTACAGGACATCAGCACACCTTCTGTAGTGAGTACTCACTCAGGTCTCTGCAGGATGCCAGCCAGCTCTCCAAAGCACTGTAAACCCCAGCACAGAGGTTAGAAAGTTCACAGGAAACATGTCATATGAGGAACAAGCTTCCCCTCAGTTCAGAAGTATAATAATTTAGGCTTCAGACTTTTCAGCGTTCCTTTGGACTATGACAGATGAGAGACATCTCCCAAAACTACAGAATTTGAGAGCTTCCTCGAACATTTTTTTTAAAATCAGTAAAATCCTAATTTACTGTTAAAGCAAGGAGATGTTTTCAACCTAATCAACTGCAGGGCTAAGAACAGCACAGTCCTCAGCCTCAGGCAGTGTTTACACTGAAAAACAGCATCAGTCCTAGAGTTAAACAAGACCTGGCTTGGAGGCATTTACACAGCACAGACCTAAGGATTTTGCAAGAGTTTTCTGGGTGACAAACAGAAGGAGGGACAAAGTCCAGTACTAAAGCAAGGGGGACATGCCACAGTGAGCAGGGCAAAAAGACTCTCCTTGCGCAGTCCCAGGGCTCGAGCACCACAGTCTGTGCAGCGCTTGGAAAAGACTGTGCAGGATTTGCTCCTCACCCAGCCTGGAGCCCAGCTGATGAGGACTGTCTGGAACAGCAGCCTCGTTAAATTCAGCCCACAATGGAGCCAGCCTTGGCCTCCTCAGGCCAGTTTGTCTGCAGCATGTTTTCAGATACCGGACCTGAACTGGGAATAATTTTCTTTGCACCAGTGTTTTATCAGATTACCCCCTCCCCGGGGGTGAAAAGCAGTGAAGGTGAGGTGAGACATCAGCCCTAGAACTGCACTGCCAGCCAACAGCCCCTGCTGTTTGTGCAGCCAGGGACAGAGGGAGGGATGATACAGCAATCCTGGAGGAGAGAGAATGCTGGGTTTTAAGGCACGGTACAGAATGAGAAGCAGAGAAGAGGACAACTGCCAAGTGAGACTTATTTTTTTTGGCAGGACTCCAGCATCTGAAGTTACAGGTCCTGAAGGTACAGGAACAGTTAAACTAAATGCTCCAACAGACTGCTTGGAAAGGGTCAACAGACAAGAGGGAAATCCTGCTGGAACTGCTCCTGCTGCCCTCCAAATTAACTTCTGCTGGGGAAGGCTCAGCTGAGCAGGGTTGGAGATGTGAAGGGGTAACCACTGAAAGGCACCAGAGAGCCTAATCAAAGTGATCTGGATCCCCTCCTTTCCACACTGAGACAGGTAAAGAGGAAAAATCCACCCCTCTGGCAGCAGGCAGTGACTGTATCTAGGTGACCTGTTTATTCTTGCAGCTGGCCAAACATTAGGAGGCAGACAGCATCTCTGTGACTATTACTCTTATCGCAGCCGGCTTTGCTACAAGTAATCAACCTCCAGAAATAAGATTTCCACCCTGTGTGTCCAATAGGTCAGATGCAATACTGAGCTCTGTTTGCCCTCAGTGCCTGCTGACAGAGCCTGGCTCCCTTTGGCACAGCAGGGAGCAGCCTCATCCATCACACTGGTACCTATCAACAGGGAGGGCGGGGGAGAAACGAAGCTGGACAGATTGCTAACATCAGCTCGGGCTTTCCAAATTAGTGTGTCACTTCGGACTTTGGCTCCTTCCACTTCTTTTTAAAGAGTGTCATTATCAGCAGCGTTACACTTCACCTCTAAAATTTACACAGACAGGAAAGTACCAGCTGACCAGTCAGCAGTTGCTGCGGTTTCCTTATGCCAGTTGATAACAAATAATGAAAATACTGCTGAGGAAAGGAGATACTTCGTGGAATGAGAGATTTTCTTCCTCCTAAGCAAGCCCTGCTGCTCAGGAAGGTGCTGGTCCTTACACTGTGCTCCTAAAGCTGTGTGTTTCCTGGTGTTGTTCTGGTGCAGGAGGATTCCCTCTACCCTCAGAAAGCACTGTGTGGCATGTCTACTGTATTCCAGGAACTCATACCTGGATGGACTCTGTGTGGATGGACAGCAGAAACACTGCAGACAGAGATCAGCACGTCAGTTCACAGCGCGAGGAGGCCGAATCAGACACCCTTAAGGATAACGTCCCTCAGGCTCAGCATATAAATTATCAGCTCTAAAGGTAAAGGTCAAGTTGTTTACTTCCAACAAACAACAGCCAAGTCAGTTGTCAGCCCTTGCAAGAGGTAAGAAGTGGGCTTTCTGTGGAGACTTTGGTATAGGTAACCTGGGCAAGCCCAAAAGCCAGATACCCAAAGAGCAAAACCAAAACCCAAACCCATGGCCACGAGGTCTTCTGTGCCACCTCAGCAAGTCACCCAGACTTTACAGCTCACTGCTCCTTCCCCTGGAGAAGAAACATAAGCTTTGAGGCCTTTCATGCCCTGCAGAGTTGAGGTAGCTGGGGTGACCTTGAGGGGTGCCAGCTTGGACACACTGGGCTCCAACCCCGCTGGGAGAAGGGACCAAGGAACACCAGCTGATGTGATCTCACTCTCCCACAGTGCTGTGACACAAGGGAGTCACATGGCCACCACCACTAAGTCTTAATGTATAACCACAATTTTTATGAAAAGCATCAAATCTAAAGTATAGCAAACCTCTTAGTTTTCAATGTGGACGTACGTTTGGTTCAGAAATACTGATGTACTACTTGGAGTAGCTTAATTCATTAAATTAAGCAAAGTCATCTAGGAGAGCAAAACATCTGCTCTGGAAGGAAAGCATCCACACAGCAGCTCTTCCCAGATAAGTGTTTGGAAACACCACAGGAACTGACAAGCCACATGAAATCACGCCAGACCAACAAGGCAGACTGCAGTGACTTGATTAAATTCAGACGTCAATTTTTTATATTAGAGGTTCAGCCACACCAACAGATATACAGCACTAGTGGAACAGATTTTCAAAAAGTCAGCTTTTTTAGGGACATCCATTTAAATCAGATACTCCTGGAGGCGATCCCTACACAAAGCCTTATTGAAAGCTCTCTTACACTTCACAGGACAAAGATCAGGTTCCAGTTTGACAGACTGGCCAAAAAGGAGCAAAGGGGAGGGGAAAGGGTGTTTAACAGGAGAATCAAGAAAAAGCTTTTGCAGACAAACATGAAGTTACAGCCCTGACTTTATTTTGCACACATTAATAAAGGTGTGTAAAGCAAACATGTGCCATCCAGAGGGACCTGGACAGGCCGGAGAGGTGGGTCTGTGTGAACCTCGTGAAGTCCAACACAGCCAAGTGCAAGGTCCTGCACCTGGGTCAGGGCAGTCCCAAGCACAAACACAGGCTGGACAGAGAAGGGATTGAGAGCAGCCCTGAGAAGGACGTGGGGGTGCTGGTGGATGAGAAGCTCAGTTTGCCCCAGCCATGTGCCCTGGGCTGATCCCACAGCGTGGGCAGCAGGGGAGGGGGGGATTCTGCCCCTCAACCCCTCAGGTGAGACCCCCCTGCAGAGCTGCCTCCACCCCTGGGGAACAACAGCACAAGGACGTGGAGCTGCTGGAGAGAGTCCAGAGGAGGCCATGGAGATGCTCCAAGGGCTGGAGCCCCTCTGCTCTGGAGCCAGGCTGGGAGAGCTGAGGGGGTTCACCTGGAGAAGGCTCCAGGGAGACCTGAGAGCCCCTTCCAGGGCCTAAAGGGGCTCCAGGAGAGCTGGAGAGGGACTGGGGACAAGGGCCTGGAGGGATAGGACAAGGGGGAATGGTTTCCCACTGCCAGAGGGCAGGGTTAGGTGGGATATGGGGAAGAAATTCTTCCCTGTGAGGGTGGGGAGGCCCTGGCACAGGTTGCCCAGAGAAGCTGTGGCTGCCCCATCCCTGGAATTGTCCAAGGCCAGGTTGGATGGGGCTTGGAGCAACCTGGGCTAGTGGAAGGTGTCCCTGCCCACGGCAGGGGTTGGAACAAGATGAGCTTTAAGTCCCTTCCAACCCAAACCATTCTATGATTCTATGATTTTTTTACATCCACTTCAGCAAAAGCAGTGCAAATTAGAGGCTCCGAAGGTGGGTTCAGAGACCACCCATGGCTACAGGAAAGCAGTTCAAGGCCAAGACTTACCAGAAGATCTTTGGTTTGTGGGTTAGAGTACTGTTTCTGCAGAACTGCAGTTGTGTTTGCTCAGGTTTAACAACAAAACCACCCCTCCTGCAGCACAAGCCTGGACTCTCAGGGAAAGACACACCCAAACACTTGGCTACTTCTCTCCAATTTCCCAGTCTAGTCCTTTGTGCTGCTCCACAGGTTTTTGGGCAGAGCAGAGGACATTCAGTAGCACCAGTTCCCTGATCCAGTTTGATATGAGATCCTTCAAGCCTCCAAGGCAACAGACCTGGCTCGAACCCCAGTCTCCCTTCAGCTTCTGCCCTTTTTGTGGCTGTAGCAGCAAAGCAACACTGGCACTTAACAAAGATGTTCAACATGGGAGACTAGGAGTTTTTCCCCTGCCCAGTACTGAGAAATGTCTCTTAGCCACCCCAAAATCATGTGCAGATCCCAGGGAAAACCCCGATTACACTTAGGGCTCCTGTGGTGGAAGTGGTGGGAAGCAGCACCATGCTGCTGCCTCTTACTCCAAGGCAGATTTTTCACTCTTGTTACAGAGAAAGCTGAACTCATGATTTATACTCAATTCAGGTTCTTATTCACTCACACCGATTGTTCACTGCTTAAATTTGGGTGCTCCTGATAGACCCACACCGCTGTTCAAATCCACTGAAGAGTCCCACCTCTCTCAGCTTCTCCTTGTATAAAGGAGGAGAAGCTCCACTCCCTTAATCATCTTCTCAGCCCTCCTCTGACAAATGGAGCCTGCTGCAAGCACTGCAGTGAGCCCCACGAGAGCTGTGGGTGCCAGAGCACACCAACATGCCATATTGAGGGGACGTGGCACACAGATGGACCAGCCAGCTGCCAAGGGAAGGTACATCATCCTCCTTCCCTTCCCCAGAAATCTGGTTTTTTCCACAGAATGATAACAGCTTCAGAAAAAAATCAACCACCGGAAAGCCCAGGAATGATTAGATCACTTGGACAGAGACTGATGGGCTGAAGAAAACCGATGCCCACTAATTCAGCAGGAATTGTACATTTGAATATTACGAGCTTTAACTGTGCAGCCCTTGGTTGAAACTTATCGGCCAAGAGACAGGTGGAATGAGACTTGTGGCAAACCTAAATCCAGCAGAAAGCCTGTGTAACAACCTCAGCATAGGGATTCCCTTAGGGACCAGCATTAAGGATGTTCAGCAGTATCTTCCAACAACCAGAGAGCTGTCGGAGACATGATGGCAAAACAAAAGCAGGAAGACAGGCTGTAAACAAAAACCACTCCTTCAAACAAAAACTAGCTGTACACAGAATCACAACCACAAACAAGTCTCCACCTCCCCCCCAGCCTGGTTAGGGCCAGGCACTGGTAATCAAATGACTTCAAGGTCAATGTGCACTCGTGCAAGGAGGCAAACATACCTGTGTTTTTAGGCCCGTCGGCGTACACCGGTCCTGGAGGTGGAGGTGCATTTTGCCATCCGTACTGGGGATATCCTTGGTAACCCGGCTGGCCTGGCTGGTAGGGCCCGGTCGGCCCGGGGGGATACCCGGGGTAGGGGCCGGGGGGGCCACCCGGCTGCTGTGCATAGGGTGGGTACGGGGCAGTCGGGCCCGGGCCGGGGTAAGGAGGAGGATTATCGTAGTTCATGTGGGATGCAGAGTCTGCCCTGCAGAGGGAAAACAAACAGGAGAACGGGTTTGCTTTTGCCTGCTCATCCGCGACCACGCGAGTGCCATTTCAGGCTGCTCTCCAGCAGGCCCTGCGTGGTGTGAGAAACAGACCTCAAAATACCTGGTCAGGCAGCACATTTATTTTTAACCCTATCACAGGGGCAGAGAGTGAGTTGAAGTGATTTCTTTAAGTGACATGAGTTTAGCTCCATGGGAGTGACGCTGCTTTCCAGTCATGCATCAGCTACTCACCCCAAGACCTAAGTCTTGCAACAGCACAGCAACATCCTCTGCTTCCACTAATGATTGCAACACTTTTAAGAGAGATTTAGAAGCAATCACTTCATGTTTCTGTCAATATTAAAGAAGAAAAGCAGCCTGTTCCAGACATATTTGATAGCCTCAACAGGAGAAAGAGTGAACACAAACGTCCATTACATTTCTGCTAATTACTAAAGCATCCAGACCAGCACTCTGGAGCAAGGCTGTATGTGAATAACTTCCTGATGACACTGCCCCAGCACATCGTGTATTCTCCCAATCACACACAACTGAGTCATTAAGCAGCCACAAGGAATCAGGGCCTCGGGCTCAGCCTCATTCAAAAAGCAACCTTAAAGACACTTCAGAGAGTTGATACTCATAAACCCCATCTCATGTATTACTCATGACACAGCCATCAAAAGACAAGACTGTCACAATAACACAACTTTAATGAACCTCTCAGCAGCGTGACTAAGCAAACCACTTCTTACATTAGGCTTCTGGAGCTTCTCCCTGTCTGAGAAGCAGAAGTGTATATTAATATACCACGTGTTCAGGAACCTTCTTGCCTGGAGCAGCTGTACCCTGCCATTTCCTTCCCCTATTACAGGGTGCAGACAGGTCACCAAAATTCCCCTTTGTTGCACACCTCCTCCCACACGCCACGGGGAGAAATACCAGGAGTATAATTTGCCTCCATTGAGACTCCAGTGCTGCTGGAATGGAGTGGGAGAGGCTTGGCCAGCAGGATCCTCTCTGGATGGGTGTTGGGAAGGCAAGCAGCAGGGTCAGGCTGACCTGACTGCTCAGCAGCGTGCTCCCACTCCAGGTTTGAGCCCAGGGAGACCATCAGCACACCCAGGCGAGCCCTGGCTGATGCAGAGTGAAGAATTTCACCTTTGTAAGGCCTCAGGAGCCCAGCGTGGCAGGAGCCAGGCAGGCCCAGCCCCTGGGGTTATGTTTAGCTGCAGCAGCCCTGGCAGTGTGGAGGGAGCTGTTTGTTTACAGCTCGCTGTTTCATCACCTCCCAGCGCCGGCTGTGCCTCCCCAAGGAAGGATCCCGAGGCTCTCCCCTGTTTATTTACACGTTGCTCCTGCAGCACCACAGGGCTCTCCCACACAGAGCCAGAAACAGCCCGACCCCAGCGGCTCCAGGGGCCACTCCAAGGGCACAGGGCTGCTGTCCCTCCCAGGAGGCTCAAAGGCTGCAATGTCACTCACCCGAGTTCATTCCAAGGCTCCTCCTGCCCTGCGATCCGGGCACAGTCACAGAATCACGGAATGTGCTGAGTTGGAAGGGACCCACCAGGATCATCCAGTCCAATTCCTGGCCCTGCCCAGGACACCCCAACAATCCCACCCTGTCCCTCAGAGTGTTGTCCAAACCCTCCTGGAGCTCTGGCAGCCTTGGGGCTGTGACGCTGCCCTGGGGAGCCTGGTCAGTGCCCCACCGCCTTCTGGGGGAAGAACTTTTTCCTGAAATCCAACCTAAACCTGCCCTGACACAGCTCCAGCCCTTCCCTGGGGTCCTGTCCCTGGTCACCACAGAGAAGAGATCAGTGCCTGCCCCTCCCCAGAAAGTTGTCCCAGCTTACTGCTAAGGCAGTGCTGTACCCTGCAGATTATATCTTTTAATGTCTCTGTCAAGACTTTTAACTGCTTAACCAATGCCAGGGATTAGAGGAATTTTATTTATGGGGTTTTTTTCCACTGCCAGGCCAGCCAGACCACTTAACTGCTCACTTAAATCAGACAAGTACAACATACATTTACCTGGAGGCTCTTTAACCACTGCTCTGCAATGCAATGCCCCTACCAAGTCTCCAGCAAGGAAATTCTCCCTTCAGGGAGCCTGGGAAGGCAGGCAGCAAGACCTTCAGTGCAACCAATACAGAACTGGGACATAATGGGTCACTAATGTTCATCTAACCCAGAAAATCATCCCAAAATAGCATTGAAAAGCAAGTTCCCAGGGAAGAACAAGGCCAGAGCGAGTGTGTATGTGTATACTCCATACCACTGCACGTGGCAGAGTAACCACTTGGTGCCCAGACATGGCTCAGGCAACCCCCTGGTTTGCTCAGCCTCCCTGAGCTGGTGCACTGCTGCTGTGCCTGCTCCTGGCATGGGGAGACCCAAGGCACTGCTTCCTGCCTTGTGGAAAACTGCCTCCTGCCCCACAGGGTGACTGCAGGAGGCAGGGATCAGCAGTCACCCTCCTGAATTTAGGGATGCACCAAACCAGGCAGGTGGCACGTGGTAATTCCCCACTTCAGAAGAGTGCAAGTTTGCACCCTAGGCACATATATATGTGTATATATATATATATATGGCATATATAAGGCATGATTTTTTTCATAAACCTTAAGAACTCCCTGGGCTCAGCTTGCTTTGATGATCACTGCCAAGCTCCAGCACATGGATTCCTTCAGTCTTCCAAAGCCCTTCTACCTAAGAGGATGGTCAGCTCAGCCCATCCTTTCCAGTGAAATTCAGTCTTCCCTTCTATCCCTTCATATGCATCAATTAATTTATCTGCACTCAATATCATTGGTATTTGGGTGCCTACAGCCATGGGGATGAGTAAAGAAAACTGCACATCAGCAGCTCTGCAGAAAGTCTCAGAAAAATGGACAGAATGAGTTAATCCAATGGCTTCAGCAACCAGGGGAATGGCAGCACAGGAAACAATAAAGAACTACTGGTGCTCTCTGTTTAACAGCTCCATGTCAAAACAGTTTCTGAAGAGGAGGCAGGTTTGGAGTGGAGGCAGTAACTGAGCTTCTGCCTGCTGATATGGGACAGGGACTGAGGGAAGAACTGTTAGCTGGCCAGGGCCTGCTAACAGCTGGACAGATGCTTGGGCAGAGACCTCAGAAAAACAACAGAACAGTGGAAAACACAAATTAAGAAGGGCATATTCCACTGGGGCAAAAACTTTCCTCCTCAAAGCTGAGGGTAAAGTAACACAAGCGAGATTAGGCAAGATGTAAAAGAAGGTGTCCAGCAAGAACACTTCCAGCAACCACTGTACTGGAGATTTGTCTGTGATGAATGAGAAAACTCCTGAAGAATTTGTCAAGGCGTTCAGCAAGCCCAGGAGGTAGTTGTGGAAATCAGGTTCTCACAAAGAATCTTTCCTTGTCCCCCACTTCCACTGTCAGTCGCTGCTACACATATACCCATCTCTACTTGCCCTGTTTGAACTGTGTGACGATATTGAGATTTTTGTCACTCTCATGAATTCATACATGACATGACATGCTTTCTAGCCTTATTTACTCATGTGGGTATGTGTTTGCAAGGCAGAGCTCTGAATCACGAAGCAGATACTTTGCAGAGACACACCTGAGCTCTTAGTCAAACGTATCACCAAAGCTTTCCTGAGGGTTCTCACCCCAGTTAGTAATTCCATGTGAACTGCAACCAGGATCAACCCCTACAAGCTTGCATCAGGGTTCATTTCTCTGCGTTTCCCAAGGAGCACCTCTCAGAGACAAAGCTCAAAAGAACGAAGCCAACCATCAGTAAAGCCCTTTGTTTTCCACGGTGCTGCAGGAGGTCCAGCAGGAAGAGCTGGGACAGTCTCACTAGTGCTGAACTCAACAGTCCCTGCACAGCCTCACTCGTGCTAAACTTCATTCAGCACTAAACCCAGCAAACAGAGATTTCCTTGACTGTCACTGAGCATTTGCACTGTCTGCTGGTGGTTAACACCAGAGAAATTGCTAAAAAGAATGGCAAACCACGTTCCTATTCCTTCCTCCCCTCCCTGCATTAGTAGTTTTCCTAAGGGGTAAGCTCATTAATATACCATTGTTTCCTTAAGCTATCTTCAAACTCCTTTGTTCCACACTGCTGAGCAAACATTATTTCCCCTAACCCAACAGAAAGGTTTCATTTTTAAACAAGCTGCTTATCACACCCCAGAGCTCACCCATAAGGTCTGCAAAACAGGAGTCACTGAAGTACAATATCTCATGTAGAGAATGCACATGGCACTATATGTGCATGTAAACACTGAGGTATCAATAGCCAAAAACCACAGTTCTGTGTGAGATTATCAGCCTTTCTACATATGTAACCTGGCTTTGGTTAAGGCTTAGCAAAAGGTGCAAGTACACAACTATAATGCATTGCATACACTATATATATATATATATATATATATATATATAATTTAACCTGTCCATTTTGGCAACCAATCCTTAGAGAAACAAATTTCATCATTAAGCTTTGAAAACACCTCCTTCTTTCTGGTTGCTTCACACTTACTGCCTCGTACAAGGCCAGCAAACCAAGGCAGCTGCTACAGAACCAGTCAGTCACTGCTCCTGACTCTCCTCTTCCAGCACACTCATGAATTTATTATCTTTTTTTCTTTTCTCCAGGCCTTTCTTCCCAGCTGAGGACACTCTGCTTCAACTCTGCTTCATTCCTTGGGCAATCTTTCCACCCATCGCTGTGCCTCTGGTGTCACTGTTTGTCTGGTTTGGAGTGAGCAGCGCTGCCTTCCACCCCTTTCCTAGCCCATTCCCACCCATCAAGCCAAAAAACAGAGAGCTCAAGCTGCCTCATACTAATTGTAACTGCAAGATCGTTCCAAGTAGGAATAGCTCCTGTAGAGCCTGTCACAACACACGCACAGCCAGGACCATCATGTGCCTCACACGTGTCGCTCATCCAAGTGACAAAAGCCTCTTCCACCATTTCACTGACTCTTCCACAAGTCTCTGAAAATCAACCTCTGAAAACCTGGGAATGTCTCATCACCCACAAGTTGCCACCTCTAAAACTAGGACAAAACAAACAGGCAGCCTAATTTAGATGGTTGTCCACCGCCACGTCATTCTGCCAGCGCAGCCCCGCAGCACAGCCTGGCCAGGAGGTAACATGGTGCAGGAAAACAAACAAGAACGAAGAAAAAACAAGGGAACGTGATGGAAGGAAAACTCTTCTGTCAGCACAAGGGGCGCCCAAACAAAGAGTCTTCACTTCCTGCCAAGACGACCCAGTTTCACCCTTTTCCCTCCTCCAACAGGCCACGTACAAGGCTGGCACTCCCAAGCATCTCTTCAGAGGTCAGAATAATTATGGCCACTATAATTATGGCAAAGTGACTGGGGACCAGTAAGAATCTGCTTCTACCTGTTGGCACTGACTTTGTAACCTTGAATAGGGAACGCAAAGAACCATCTGCATTTTACACAGTTTTACCATCTGCATTTTTTTACAGCTGCTAACCCACCTGCAAAGAAATGCCAACCCCTAGGGACAGCTAGCCTGCAAGTCAGATCCTTCAAATGCAATCTCCAGTGCAAGCAAATCCATTAAATCAAGAGCTGTGCACGCTGGAGAGATGACAGTCTAACCTGGGTAATGAAATAGGGAGAAACACCTCTTATTGCATAGGGAACAGTGCAAGAAACAGCCCTATGAAAACAAATGGGGGATTTGTAAGTTAAAAAAAAAACAAACAAGCAAATCAGCAATCTGGAACACCAGAACCAATTAGCAGATTTTTGGGATTTAAAGGCAAGAAGTTGGTTTTTTTTTTAGGACAGAAAACAAGCACCACACCTTGTGCTGCCAGAAGTCAGGAGGAGTCGTGTTTTGGGTATGGCAGATATTGATTCAGCTGGTCTTTACACAGGGGAAGATGGAGGGCATGATGAGAGGCCAGACCCTGAGAAGGACAACTGGGGCACCCTGATGTAACCCACCCCTTCCAATGCCTGCAGCGCTAGGAAGTCGTTTTCCAATACAGAGCTCTAATGGAAAGTACATTTAACATCAACAATCCAGCTCCTGGCAACCAGCCTAGCATTTAAATTACATTTCATATGAACAGTATCCAAATGAAAAAAGAGCACAAGTGGCTCTTAAATGGCACTGGCTCTGCGTTTCCCTCTTACCAGCTTATTTGCCAGGTCCATTTAGTGATTGCATGAAAGGTATGTTAAGGATAAATTGTAAGAGATTCCATTCTTGCTCAGTTCGCTTCCAGGAAAAGGTTCCTCCCTGGTTTGCCCTCCCACTTCAGCAGCAGAGTAACACTTCCCCTAGAGTAACAGCTGAAGGGGAACTGCACAAGAACTGCCCCCATCTTTTCTGACAAAAGGTGCTCAAAACTGCTTTACTTCATAAAATACAGGTGAAAAGCCTGTATGAAGAGCAGAAGTGAAGAGCCCAGCTTTGTACTGCCAAAGCAAAAGCTAAAAACCCCTCCCTTGTTCAAACCCATTGCCTTAAGAGGTGTCTGGAGCTCCAGGACACTCCTGGTTCTTGGGAAGAGGTGTGTTTCCTCACATTTGGTCGAGTGGCTGCCAGGCATCTCCCACACAAAACAACTCTGCTGCTACCAGGTCAGGCAGCTCTGTGGAGTGAACAGCGGTTTGGGTGAACAAGAATTTAACCTTCTGAGTTCCTGAGCCGGGTATTCCTTCTTCCTGGGAGCCTCCAAGCCCTCCAGAGGCCTGAAGTCTGCCTGTGTGTGCAAGTGGAGAGTGCACCTGATCTTTGAGGCTGACACTGGTGTCCCTACAGACTGTCCTGCCTCTCCAGTCCCATTGTCTGCCCTGTCTTTTTGGCAAAGCCACGATGGATATGCACATTTCCAGGTGATTTTGGTTTCAAACACCAGGATTTCATCAGCTTTAAAGGGCCTGTAGTCACAGCAGTTTTTACCTCAGAGGAATCGTCCTTTGTAGAGCTTCACAGTCACAGATCTATCCTTGCTCCTCTGTCTCCACAGAACTCTCACCAATGCACCCAGGTTTGCATACCAGGATTTTCCCTCTACAGACAAATTCCAATGTCTTGTCAACTGTCAGGAACACACAAACCTCTTCAGAAACACTATACCCGTCACTTGCTGCCCAGTTTTCTTGCTTGCAACACACTGTCCACCTACATGTTCTGCATGGCAGAAGAAAAGTATGAAGCTGACACAGTGTAGTTCCTACAATAAAAATGTTAGTAAAGAATAATAATAATAATAAAATAATAAAATATATTGCCCTGCTACTGTTATTATATGAACTGCACCCTCATGGGGAAAAATTGTCAAGTTTTTCAGACATTTGATGAAAGGTTTTAAGAACATATACTTAAACACCAGGGAGTAATAATTATAATGACAGAAAACACCACTGCACAGCCCCTTGGGTGGTGTCAGCCATGGCACTTGTTGCTGACACACCAGGTGAGACTCTACCCAGGTACAAAACACACCAAAAAGCACCTTTAAACAGAAATCACTACAGAGAGGAGCATTAACATCTTGTTTTCAGGTTTTAAATGCTTTTGCAGGCACTGCTCTTGTTCCAGTCTTTGCATAATGTGCTGCCTTAGGTAATTCCAGAAATACATGACTATAGTTTGCTCTTCAAGTGGTGCGTTGGCAGTTTTAAGGTGAAATAAATACCAAAACAAAACAGACGAAAAAAGAAATCAATGAAAACATCTGATTGTCAGGTTTAACTAGACCCGCAAATAATAGTTAAAGAAAGAAGCTTTGTTGGTCCCACTGAGAAGAGAATGTGAAACAAACAGTATGACTGGCAAGATAATTAATAAGCACAGATAATACATTCATATGTTATTCAGATGGTATTCTGGCAGCACTCCAGCCATGGAACAGAAGTGTTCTTTCAGGGTAACCTCCCCAGCTCTGATACACTGGTGGATTTAGTGGAAGATGCTCCCCAGATTTTAGGGCAGCACACACATCCCAGGGCATGGTTACTCTGGTGTGTGCATGGACAGAAATACAGGCATTTTCTACACCTGAGATCTCATTAGTCAGAAGGATTGTCGTGAGAGGCTGGAAAGTGGATTGAGAACGAGATTTTTTTTTCCTCCCTTAGGTTTTCTCACTTTTTCTGCTCTTCCACATCCTACTTGCTGCTCTAATAGGATGCTTTACTTTGCCTGTAGGGCATGTGCAAGAATCCTCTTTAATGGCTGCTTGTCACAGGGCACAAGCCAGTTCCTCCCATACCAGTTGTCACCAACCCAAGAAATCCTTTGCCTTACCCTGTCAGAGGCTGAAAAGCTTTTACACTTCAGGGCACTGCCCTCAATAGCTGGTAAGACCAAATAATACCTCAAGAATATGTTATATTCTTAGGGGGGAAATATCCCTTTCTGACACATAAGTGACAGAAACAGCAGCTTTTGTCCAGCAGTGCCTGGCATAAGGAATACAACCAGACACTTCCAAGGAGGTCCATTCCCTGAAGCTCCCTGCAGTCCTGGGCAGGCACTGGAGCACAGCAGTGGGGTGGTGGCACTTCCACGTCGTTATGTCCCAGCTGGGAAATGCTCCCCGGGATACAGGGTGAGGATAACCCGGCATTTGCCTGCCCTTCACGGGCGTGAGGGCGAGCACTTCACCCCAAAAATCTGGAGAAGGCAGCCTCCCACCTGGGGAGAGCAGCCTGGGAGGCTCCTGGCTGCCTGCGGGAAGCCGAGCTGCTGCCGGCAGGACGCCAGGCCTGGCAACACTGACCGTGTGCTTGAATGACTCCGGCTCCTTCCGATCTTTCCCTGTTCCCAGAAATGACGGTGCTATTTTCTACTCATTGAGCCACCGGGTTTGAGGTCAGAAGCAGGAAGTTGGGAAAGACGGAATACGCACCATGAGAGTAGAAAATATCAATACTGACGGCAGCACACGAACCTGCTCATTCAAGGCTTCAGCTCCCACGAGAAAGTTTTCAGGGAGCCCTGCTAAGCTTCCAGCCATGCCACAGGGAGATCACAAACAGGGGACAGGAGAAATGCAGGCCTGCTTCTTGAAAATCCAGAGTTACACAAGCTCTGCCCTCACAGAAAAAAATTAGGTAACATATTCATCTGATCATGCATAGAAATACCCCTGAGAACAGGCAGCTCCTCTGCTTCTGGCACACACAGCCCTCCAGGTACTCCCATCATCCCAGTGCAACGCTGTGAGCAGGAACATCTCTGCTTACACTCACAGAACACCTCCGTTTTTCTGAGCAGCAAACCACTGCCAATTTTAAATGTAACACGGACCTGGGCAGGGGGGACACACGGCAGCAAAACACCGGAGCTCTCTCCTCTGACTGACCCCAGGGCAGGGTCTGCTCGGCTCGTGCAGAGCCTCCACCCCTGTGGGAGCCACTCCTTTACAGGACATTCTCCTCTTCCCTTCGACCTCTGCAGCAAGGACAACCACGAGCCTCTGCAGATTATCAGTTACAGCTCTCACACCACTCAGGGAATGACAAATCAGTATTTAACAAAGATGGCCTTTATAGCACATGAATAAGAGGCAGGGTTCGTGCTACAGAAGTTTCATGGCTTGGTAAAACCACTATTCTGCGCAGTAGAAGATTATTATCTAACATCCACATTAATCCCTGACTGTCCCCAAAAAGCCCTAAAACAGGATCAATAAAATTCACTGAGCAAAAATCAGTGTTCTCAGCCTCATCAGTCTATCTGAAGCAGTAATATTATTATCATCATCACCAAAAGTTTCTACGAGGAGTCAGTTTTTATTAAAGCAACTGGTGAAAAATACCCCTTTCCTGGCACAGCAGCACTTCCCACATCTCGTATCCCAACCCCGTGTTTACCACAGCACAAAGAGAAAGCAGCTGCTCAGCAGAGACATTCTAACTCACCCACACTTACTACCTTACCCAGACTTACCCTATTTACAATCAGGTTGTTCACACACGTCTCGTAGCAAAGGTATCAAAAGCACATTTCCCCCCCTTTCAGATAAATCTAAACAAGAATCTGGGATGACTGGGACAGATCTCGGCACTACCCCGCACAGAGAGGATCTGTCCACCGCCACCAGAAGGGGTGGCAGATCCATGTGGCAAAGGAGAGGAGGCGAGTACCCCCCTTTTCCTCGTTCTCCTATTTCACCACGACACTTAATTATCCAAATGAGGTCTCCTCAGCTATAGGAACAGGAAACGTATAATCCAGGACAACCATAAAGGCTTTTCAAACACACGATGCGGCGTTATTATTATTATTATTTTTACTGCGAGTGCTCGCTCGCGTCTTGCCCCGCACTAAATAAGCCCGGTTTTAGCTCGGGCCGTGGCCATCTGCTCTAGATGCCCTTCCTTGCCCCCCCCCAGCTGCACAAACAGCCCCGCCCGGGCCCTCCCGAGCTCCCCCCGCACAGGGCAGGGCTGGCAGCCCCCAGCCCCGCCACGGCAGCTGGGAATTGTCCATAAACCGGGACAACAATCGCCTCGCTGGGGCTGCACACAGCGAGGGACCCCCGGGCCGGGGCGGGGGGAGCGCCCGAGGGGCTTCACTGGTTCCCCCCCCCTCCCTCCGCACCGACCCCTCCGCAGCGCTGTCACCCACCGCGGGCTCCCAGGGGTGCGGCGGCTCCCGCCGCTCACCCTGAACCTTCCTCCTCGCCCTCCTCATCCTCTTCTTCATCCTCCTCATCCTTCTCAGCCCCAGCGCGACCCCCGCGCCCGGACCCGCTCCCACCCAGACGCGCCAGCTCCCCCCGCACGGAGCCGAGCGGAGCCCGGCCGTGCCCAGCCGAGCCCTGCCGGTGTCCCCGTGCCGGTGTCCCCGTCCCAGACCCCCCGTCCGGCCCCGCAGGAATCCCCCAGTACCTCCGCCCTGCGCGCCCCGCACCTGCTGCGCACCCCGCGCCCCTGACGTCACGGACAGCGCTCGGGACACGCCCCCGAGGGGCGGGGCGGGCGCGTCACGGCTACGGGACACGCCCACAAAAGAGGCGTGGTCAAAAGGGGCGTGGCTCGAGGGAGCGGCCGGCGCGGCCCCGGCGACTGTCCCGCTCGTGTTCGTGCCCCTGCTCCTGTCCCTGTCCCGGCTACTGCCCCTGTTCCTCTCTCTGCCGCTGTCCATGTCCCTGACCCTGCTCCTGCCGCTGCCGCTGTCCTTGTCCCTGATCCTGTCCCTGTCCCAGCTACTGCCACTGTCCCTGCTACTGCCCCTTTCCCTGCCCCTTGTTCCTGTCCCTGCCCCTGTCCCTGTCCCAGCTACTGCCCCTCCTTCTGTCCTTGTCCCTGCCCCTGTCCTTGCCCCTAGTCCTGTCCTATCCCTGCTACTGCCACTGTCCCTGACCCTTTCCCTGCCCTTTTTCCTGGTCCTGCCCTTTTCCCTGCTTCTGCCCTTGTCCCTGTCCCTGTCCCAGCTACTTCCCTGTCCCTGCCCCTGCCCCTGCCCTGGCCCCGGCTGGGTGAGTGGGGTCCAAGGGGCCCGAATTTGAAAAGGTCCGGTCTGACCCGCAGGGTCCCGTCCCTGCCCGTGGGGAGGGGGGCCCCTGACAGTGCAGCCGAGGGGGGGCTGAGCAGGGGGTTAAACGAAGGACAGAGGGGTCAGGGTGGGCACGGGGCGTCTCAGGGTGCAGCTGCAGCCCCACCAAGGCCTCACTGCCTGCTCTGGGCCAGGGATGAGAGCTGTGGGACCCAGAGAGTCTCAGCCCCACCAGGGACCCCCAGAGCCCCACTGCCCCCCACACCCTTCTGCTCCCACTCCCCTTCCCTGTGGGGACTGGACGGGGCACCAGGCTGGGGACCAGGACCATTGCAGGGGGCCTGTCCCCTTCTGCTGATAACGGGACACGTGCACAGGAAAGATAGGAGCACAGTGCCTGGGACAGCCCAGATAAAACAGGTCAAGGACGCGGGTCGGACGTTCAGTCACCATCCCTGCCCCTGGCACATGACCGGGACTCACGGTGCTGGGCAGCGGTGAGGGGACAGCCGTGGGGACGAGGTGGGGCTGTGGTGGGGTGGCTGGGGACAGCGGTGGTCCCCGGGGAGTGGAGCAGCATGGCCCTGCCCCCCTGCTGCCCTGCGTGCTGAAACCAGCTTCCCTTTCCCCGCATCGATTAGTCGATCTAATCAGGCCAGTTTAATGCTGGGTCCCTAATGAGGCTCAACCAGGAAGAAATTATTTAAATTAGTTACATGACATGCTGTGTTCTTGGGCAAGAGAAAAACAGGATCTATTCTACTCTCTCTGAAGAACCTGAAGTGTATCCCAAATGAAACCTTCTGGTGATGAGAGGTGTGGGAGACATTAGAGAGCCCTTTCCGGTTCTCTGGATGCAGAGAGTGAATCACCAGGTATTGTTCCACAGCCTCATCTGCCCCAGCCATGCTGCCCTCCTCACACAGAATCACGGGCTCATGTAGGTTGGAAAAGCTCTCTAAGATCATCAAGCCCAGCACTGCCAAGGCCACTGCTAAACCATGTCCCCAGCTGCCACATCTACATGGCTTTTAAATCCCTCCAGGGATGGTGACCCCACCACTGCCCTGGGCAGCTGTGCCAGTGCCTGACCACCCATTCTGGTGAAGAAATTTTTCCTAATATTCAACCTAAACCTGCCCTGGTGCAACTTGAGACTGTTTCCTCTTGTCCTGTCTCTTGTTCCCTGGGAGCAGAGCTTGACCCCACCTGGCTCCACCCTCCTGTCAGGGAGGTTCAGAAAGCCAGAAGGTCCCCCCTGAGCCTCCTTTTCTCCAGGCTGAGCCCCCCCAGCTCCCTCAGCTGCTTCTCATCTGACCCTTCCCCCGCTCCATTGCCCCTCTCTGGACATGCTCCAGCACCCCAACATCTGGCAGAGACTCCCATGAGGCAGTTTGCTCCACAAAATGGGAAAAAACTAACAAAACCAAACCAAATAAAATCCTCTGGATCACTTTGTGCCACATCAGCAAGCCCAAGTGACAAAGGCAGTGATGAAGGGTGTGAGGAAAGGGCACTTCACAGGTGGGCACGAGCAGGGGCTGCTGCTCCACTGCCCTGGAGATGCAGACAATTCCCTCCCACACAGCTTTCCTTGCCCTAGGATGTTATTTACATATGCCTTTGCAAGTGCTACTGCCCAGCCAGGACCTCAAAGCAGACACAATATACATTGTTCTGCTGATCTACATCGAACTCGTCCTGGTCCTTGACTCCGTGGTCGTCCTGTTAAACATTAACTGAGAAAACAGCTTCAGAAACATTGCTTGGCCTCGTTAAAATCTTCAAATGACATTTGATACTTACATATCCTTATTACCAGTTTGCATATTAATGCAGTACAGGCTTTATTGCTTTTGCTACCCCTCCAGCAGAAAGTATATATTAATTTTTGGTTGCGGCTGTCTTTTCCCTGGAAAGGAGGCTGGGATGGAATGCTATCCAGCAAATTGGGACTTAGCTCCCACTAAAAGAAGACAAGCCATCTCTCCCCTGAAAAGAGGAGAGACAGGATGTGGAGCAAGGACACATGGAGGGAACGTTCACCCAGTTCCCATCAGGTGTGTGAGCACATCCCCAGGAACCAGCTCCCCAGGAGAGGCGTGGGAGCATCCTGGAGATTAAACTACTGGGTTCACATGAGCTCCCACAGAGGCTTCGCTGCCATGTGTGGGGTGGCCAGCTCTGAGCTGCAGCTGAGGGCAGGGAACTCCTGAGATGTGGAGTGGGGTTGTTCGAACACGCTGTCCGAGATGCTGGAGGACAGACCAGCTTTTGCACCTGTGAAACTTGTCCCCTTCGCAATTTTACTGGTGATTTTTGCCCTTCCTTTCTCCTGTTCCCTGGCATGACCTACTGCTATTAGCAGATGTGGGAAGGGAGGTGTGAATCCTGTCTACTGGGAAGCCTGGGCTGCCTGGAAACTCTGGTTTAGCAATATTTATCTCCCCCCAGCCCTCCCCACTGCAGCCAAACTCGGCAGCTCCACAATAAAAGCTTTTGTCTTTGGTGTTTACTTTTTACGATTGCCTGAACACCACCAGCCACAGGAAGGAGTTGACCTTGCAGAGGACAAATGCAGGAGCTGGACCTACACAGGCTGTGGAGAGCAGGTGAATGGTGAGACAGGGAACAGCAGAGTGCAAGGCTGTTGCCCAGAGGACTCGCTGTGGCCGCTTGCCCCCATTCCTGCTGGTTTCACACCTCTTTCCACACGGTAATTTGGTTAAGCCCGTTGCAAAAGCCTTGTGAAACACCCCACTGTCTTGCAAGAGGGTTCTGTGGGACTGTGGGTTGCAGGCAGGGCCAGGCAAGGCAGCTTTGCTGGGGATTGTTTTTGGTGGAGGTGTCTCCAGGGCAGAAGGGATCAGGGAGGAGATGTCCTTGTCCCTGTCTCTGTGACAGACCCAGCGGAAAAGATCCTGCTCCACCCCCACACTCCCACTAACCTGCACCTTCCTGCCTACTACATGCCAGTGCCTCCACAGAAACACTGTTTAGGCCCCTGTGGGCAAATCCAGGATTGATATAACACCTCAAGAGGAAAGTGCCACCTGGGAGGATAAAGTCCGTGGATCTGCACCCTGCGTGCTGAAATCCCAAGCCCTGCCTGGGACAAAGGTCTTTCTTACCCATCACCTGTACTATCAGGAAATTTTTCTGACCTGCTTCATACAAGTTAGCAGTTTAAAGGTCACAATCCATACTTTCTGTCGGGGACACGGATGGCTCTGGAAGCAGGCGTTGGTCTGCCCTGCCAGGAGCTGTGCCCAGGTGTCTGATCTGAATCAAATGAAAGCTGCTGGATCTGGAGTGGATGGGGCTGGTACTCCTGATGGCAAACCATGGTCTGTGAGCAGGGAAGCAGCAGCAGCCCACATGTGAAGTGGGTCACTGCTGGTCCAGCCTGAATCACAGCCTCCAGGCATGATGCTGTTGAACAGATCCAATGTCCCTTCCCATCCTGCAGCCTCATCTGGGTGAACCTAAGCCCTGCACTCTGAAAACTGGCTCTGTGAGAGTGCTGGTTGTCCACCCCTCCTTACTCAGGATGGGTTCTGGTGAGCCTCCTGCTGACTTATGAAACTCTCCAACTGCTCCTTGTCTCAGCTGTCCTGCCTGGTGGCGAAATAGTGTTAGTGGCAGCATTACCCTCCCTGCCTTCTCCTCTTCACAGGGCTGGGAGCAGTGCAGAAAGCTGTCACAGTGCTCACTGTGCCCTGACCTCGTGCAGGACAGTCCTGAAGCTGATCTGCTCTTCTACTTGCAGGTCCCAGGGCTCTGCCTCCTTCCCAAGCTGCTGCCTGGTGCTGGGTGTCTCTGCAGACTTGGGTCTCTGCTCTCCATCACACTCAGTGTCCTTTGATCTCTCACTCCCACTTAGTAAAGTAAGATTTACGCTGGAAGATAAGATAGGAAGGCTGTTATGTTTGGGTATGTGAAATTATCAAAAGCCAGGCTGATCACTCATGGAAAGAGAACAGATCACCTGGCAAGGTCCGAGGCTCAAGGACCCCCTTGTGAAGGTGCCTGCAAGGGAAGCCAGAGCCGTAGCTCTCCTCCTGCTGTACCAGGGTAAGAGGGGCTTGGAATGGATCTCAAATCCGTTTCTCCCTGCACTCCAGTGTGGCTGGTAGAAGTAGATAATTTGCTGCATCTCTGTTTTCCTACCTGCAAGAAAAGGTTGGACACAGGACACCCCAAGAGTTTGAGTTTCAGCTCACCTCCATTTGTAAACGAGGTGAAGAAACTCGAGGCTGAGGGCTGTTGAAAGGACAGCATTGTCCACACAGGGTAAAACCTGCAGCAGAGCTGGGACTGAGTCCAAAGGGCACCTGTGCTCCCTCTCCAGCTGGTGTATCCCCAAGGACTGGCACTGCGGGGTTTGGGCAGACAAACCCCCATTCCTCTGAAGGGATTGGTTTACTCTGTTGCTCCTGCAGCCAGGAGAGCTGAGGGACATGATAAGGAAACACCCATGACCCCCCTGAGTGCCCTGCAGGAGCTGAGGCTGAGACATTCCGGGTCTGCTGGTTTTGGCTGGGGTAGAGTTAATTTTCTTCACTAGTGTGGAGTGTGTTGGATTTGTGCTGGTCACAGGGGTGATAAGGTAGAGATGTTTTTGTTATTGCTGAGCAGGGCTTACACAGAGCCAAGGCCTTTTCTGCTTCCCCTACTGCCACTCTGGCAAGGGATTTGGGGGTGCATGGGGAGACACAGCTGGGACTGGTGACCCCAACTGACCCAAGGGATATTCCAGACGAGGTGTCATCATCCTCAGTATATAAAAAGGGGGGAGGAAGGAGGAAGGGAGGGATATTTGGAGTGGTGGTTTTGTCTTCCCAAGTCACTGTTACGTGTGATGTGCCCCTGCTCTCCTGGAGGTGGCTGAACACCTGCCTGCCCATGGGAAGCAGGGAGTTCAGTCCTTGTTTTGTTTTGCTCTCATGTGAGGCCTTTGCTTCCCTTATTAAACTGTCTTTATCTCAACCCATGAGTTTTTCAGCTTTTACCCTTCCAATCCTCTCCCCAGTGCTGCTGGTGGAGGAGTGAGCGAGGGCTGCAAGGGGCTTGGGGGTTGGCTGGGGTTAACCCTTGCCAAGATGTTTAAGCCAGAGGAAACCAAGACAGCCCCAGCAATAAGCCAACAACAACCCATCATTCCTGGGCTGGACTGACTGTGGCTCAGCAGAAGAATTGGTGGAGGCTTGGCAGGTTCGTGGGCTGAGATCTGACCTGTGCTTGGGGTTTTCTCCAGGAGCCCTGGGCAACGCCCAAGAGTCCTGCTGGCTGTGTGGGACCGTGGGGAGATGTGGAGAGGAGCAGAAGTGCCAGCCTGGGATGCAAAGGAGTGGACAATGCATGGGAAGGGTCTTGGAGTGATCTTTGCAGAGCCAGAGCAGCTCCCAGCCGGATATCCAGGGGAATTCACAGTGGGATAAGGGATTTACAGCCCCATGTATTTGGGTGCCCATGGTGTGATTCCCTGAAGAACACACTGGCTGCTGGGGGGACAGGCAACAAGTACCATCCTGCCTGCAAGAGGGATTGTCCCCAAGATGTTCTGCTTTAAGGGGGGCCTCACAGATGGGACGACCTGCTCTTGCTGAGATCCAGGCTGTCATGGCAGGACCATGTGGATCCAGCCCTCCAAAGGCCCAGGATTTTCATCATCCCTCAGGATCATTGCTCTGATGATGGCCCCTGTACAGCTGAGAGGCTGCAGGAGGAGGTGTTTGGAGGATGTTAGGGCTGACCAGCACCGCTCTTACCACAAACAGGACCTACTTAGCTGAACTGGTGCAAAACAACTTCAAAGCAGCTGCAAATCAACCTTAAAATTAGCGCAGCTGGTCTGGACCCTTGAGCAGACCCTGCTGCCTCCTTGAACCGCAGGAGTGAGGGGCAGGGGTTGGACACAACCCTGCTTCAGAGGGATGGACCTGCACGGCCAGGAGGCCTGGCAGTGCTTGTGGTGGCCTGGGTGGGTCAGCTGCTGGCCCTGCAGGGTGGGATGTGAGGGAGGATGGCCACGTGTCCGTGTGGGTGCAGCGCTCCGAGCCCAGGCGGGGCTGGGGAGGGGAGCTGGTGCAGGACGAGGCTGAGCACAGGAGCTCAGCCCCCAGCGTGTGGGTTTTACCAGGGTCCTGCAGGATGGCTGGGGAGGGGGAGAGATGAGGTTGCACAGGGGAAATTATATCTTGGTGGCTGCAATTTTCTGCTGTCAGAAGGCAAACCACCATCCTTACAGGAACTTCCTCATAGGAAAGAGGGAGCAAGAGTATTTACAAGAGCATGTAGTGACAAGACAAGGGGGGGATGGGTTCACATTGAGAGTAGGTTTGGATTAGGATATTAGAATTAGATATATTAGAATTAGATATAATTAAATTAGATATTAGGAAAAAATTCCTCCCTGTGAGGGTGGGGAGGCCCTGGCACAGGTTGCCCAGAGAAGCTGTGGCTGCCCCATCCCTACAAGTGTCCAAGGCCAGGTTGGATGGGGCTTGGAGCAGCTTGGGCTAGTGGAGGTGTCCCTGCCCATGGCAGGGGGTGGAACGAGATGATCTTCAAAGTTTCTTCCAACCCAAAACATTTCATGATTCTCTGACCCTTCACAGCATTCAGCTGCAGGTACCCTGTGGTATCCAGGAGCCCTTGGCTCCTGCAAAGCAGATGGAAGAGCATTAGAGAGAAGGCAATAATATTGGTGCTCTCACAGCAGCGCCTTTTGCTTCCCACAAAGCATTTTATCCTGAGAATGTCGATTGCTTTGCAAGATCCGAAATAATTAAGCCTAAAATTCATCACTATTCACACAGTGGTGTGACCCAGTGGGCAGGAGAGGAAAGGAACAACTATCCTAAGCCCTCCAGCTCAACACTGTCAGAGTAAATCCTGAGCTGGGGTTTCCCTGGGACACCCCCAGTTCTGAAGGGGGGATATTCCACTGTTACCAGGGTATGAGGCTGTTCAGCAGCAGTTCTCTCTGGGCCTTGATTTTGTTCAGTGTTTTGCTGGAATGATCATGGGTTTTGTCCCTAGTCCTAGAAGAACTGGGAATGGCACATTCCTGGAGAACAGACCTCTGCCCCAGGGCTCTAAACATTGCAAGTGTGAGTTGCCTCACACCCCATGACTGATGTTGGAAGCTCCCTGTCACTAACCAATGGATTTGGACTCAAGCAATCCCGAACTTCATGGGAGATCCACAGGATCTGCCTTCAGCCCTTCTGTCAGCACTGCCCCACGAGACCTGCTGACATTGGACCCTCATGGAATTGTACCTGACTGCTGGCAGGGTCCTTCCCTTGCACTTGCAAATCCCATTTGCATGCTGTATATCCCATGGGACAGCATGTAGGCATCACTCCTCATCAATCAAGGGCTATGCCAGCCCCTTCTCAGCCAGCCCCCCTATTCCTCCCTATTCTCTATTCCTGTGGACTGACCTCCCTTCCAGGTGCCTCAGCAGCAATTTAGCAGCTCAAGGGCACAGGAAAAGCTCATGTCTGTCTGTGTGTGTGTTCAGGATTGCTTCCAGCACTGGCTTTCCACCTCCCAGCAGTGGGACCCAGGTCATTTCAGCCTCTTCTGTGCTGGAGGGACATGGCACAGCAGCTTCTGTGCTTGAATTCCCCTTTTCTGGTGGGAACAGCATCACTGCCGTGTTGCCACACAGCTCCATCAGGGAAAACCTCCTACTGCTTAAAACTTGGGCACAGAAAGGTGATGGAGGGAGGGAGGTGAAGGCTGAAATCACTCTGGGATGTACTGTGAGTAGCAGCTGAGCCTGGGGAAACTCTCTGTTGTAGGAAAGGCTCCATCTGAATGACCTTCACTGCCAGCTGAGCCTGCGTAGGTGTGGAGGAGCTGGCCTGGGCTCTGGGAGCCTGTTCCAGAGGGATCAGCTGCTTCCTGAGAAAACACTCCACTAAGCCCAGTTGCATGGCCAGGGTGCCTGGCCTCCCCTCTCCAAACAACAGATTGGGAATGGACCTACAGTGGGAGTTCCTCTCCCTGCTCGTGGCTCCCCCTGGGTGGGACCCTGTGGTTCCCAGGCCTCTCAGGGTGCCCAGTCCCACAGCTGACACAGGACTGGGAGCTTCCCTGCCTGGGAAAGCCTGCTTATGCAGCTCTGTTCCCTCTTCTTACACCTGTGTTTTTCTCTGCTGGGATGCTTTATCCCTCCCAGGACTTTCCTGTTGTGTACAGCTCCTTGTCCCACCTGGATCAATGGGATGACTCAAGTCCTTGAGCTGTGCAGGAAGAGAGGGTCCATGAGCTGGAGTCAAAAACAGCAGCCAAGATCTCTGCTTTATGCTGAAGGATTGTCCCCTGCAGCAAAGGGTCCTGGGGTGGTGATTTGCACTGAAGTCCCTCCAAGGTGCTGTAGTTCAGTTAGTGGAGACAAAATTTTCCATTTTGGTGGCAGGCAGGAGGCTTTCCAGGTGTTGGGGTCATGGTCACAGACTTCCATGGACTGGCACAACCAGGCTGATGTGACCCCAGGATCCCTGACCCTGGCCTGAGTGCCCCTCACTACCTCACCCAGCACACCAGGCCCTCCAGCTCATCAGAATAGGTTTTGGAGCCCATGGATTGTTCTTCCAGGGGTTTTAGAGCACATTTGTGTCTGCTGGGAGCTCTGGAGTCAACTCCCAATGGCATCATGATATTAAAGCACCTTCACAAAGAAAGCAAACCCTGGCTCCTCTGTTGTTGGACATGTGTTTGTGATGTCCTGGAGCCCCTAACACAAGCAGAGCTTGGGTTAAGCCTTTTGGTTGGTTTATGGGGCTCACCTGGCTGGCAACGCCATGAGAGAGCTCGGGGAGGGCTACAGGGCTGGGCCAGTTGGTTTTAGCTGCTCTCTGCCCTGCTGGGTGGGATAATGGAAGGTGTCTGAGCTTGGATGAGGCTGAGCAACCTCTACAAGAGGCACTGGAGCCATTGCCACAGCTCCACTTGGTGCACAGCCCTGTAGAATCCCTGTCTTGTACTGGGTTCCCCTCACAGACACCCTTTGCATCTGCTGCTCCCCTCCTGTGGCTCCACACCCGGGTGGGCTCTGGCACTTGAACTTCCCAAGAAGGAATTTAGATCTGCATCCTGCAGCCCAGGACCCCTCCTGGGACAGGTGAGGGGACAGGCCTGTTGTGCAGCAATGCACTGGCACCCTCTAATGACACAGTTATGAATATCCGTGGGGGCCTGGGTGGCTCCTGCAGCCCTTCCTGCCGTGCTGCTGCTGCACTCACTGCTCACAGGTATTTTGGATGCTTGGGTGAGCAGGGCCACAACCTGGGCTCCCCCTTCTCCACCCTGCTCTGCTCCAAATCCTCACCTCAGCTCCCCTTTGGTGCTGCAGTTTCCCAGGGTGCAAACAGGGACTGTGTGAGGAAGCAGGGAGGGTTTGTGTCTGTGCCCTGCTCGGCCAGGTGAGCTGCCAGCGAGGGCTCTGCTCCCACCCCTCAGCCCCCGGAGCAAAGCCAGCTGTGCCTGCCCTGCACCACTGCAACAGGAGGGCTGATGAGTCTGTGGCTGGGTCCTGTAACACCAGTTTTGGCCACACTTCCCAGCCTGGCTCAGGAAGCCCCTTTGCTCCCACTCGTCCTGCTCCAGAGATACTGACACAGTTTGCCAGCTTGGTTCTCCTTTCCAGCACACTCTGTGACAGAGCCAGGGAATGTGTTGCTGAAATGAGATCATAGAATCATGGAATGGTTTGTGTTGGAAGGGACCTTAAAGCTCATCTCATTCCAACCCCCTGCCATGGGCAGGGACACCTTCCACTAGCCCAGGTTGCTCCAAGCCCCTTCCAACCTGGCCTTGGACACTTGCAGGGATGGGGCAGCCACAGCTTCTCTGGGCAACCTGTGCCAGGGCCTCCCCACCCTCACATGGAAGAATTTTTTCCTAATATCTCATCTAAACCTCTTCTATTTTAGTTTAAAGCCATTCCCCCTTGTTCTGTCACTATGTACCTGTGTAAAAAGTTACTCTCCCTCTTTTTTATAAGCCCTTTTAAGTACTGGAAGGTGACAATTAGTCCTCAACTGGCTCAACTTTATCCCAACCAGTGCTGAACCTGATGAGAACCTGAACTGCACAATGTTCATCTTGGTAACATCATGCTGTGGCAACAGTGTGATTGGCCAGTGTGGGTTTGGAGATGCACAGCAGCTCCCTGTGTCCCTCACAGCAGCTCCCTGTGTCCCTCACAGCAACTCGGGGCAGGCTGGGCTCCTCTCCAGCTGCCCATCCCCACCAAGCCCCTGTTGCCTGGCTCTGGGAGCCCAGTGGAATTCAGTTTATTGCAGCAGAGGTTGGCCTTGCTCAGCAAGGTTGGTCCAGCCACGCTCAGCCAGGTGCCAGGAGCTGGTGGCAGAGCCTGTCAGCTCTCTAGGCATGGGGTAGACAAACATGGTCAGCTCGTCCCTGGAGGTTGTGTTGGTTGACAAAAGGCTTTGGTGCCCTGGAATTGAGTTTGGACATTTGGAGTAGCAGGGCATGTCCCAGTGCTGTCCTGCCAGTTCATGGCCAAAGTCAGAATCTTTCCACCTCGACTGGGAGAGAGGAAGAAGAGCTGGGGAATGGTCCTGGCAAAACCAGGATCGTGTATCCTTGTACAAACACTCCAACAGGACCTTGAACAGTGAATCAGCAGCACGAGCAGGGACAGGGCTGAGTGCTCCAAGGAATGCCTTTGCCTCCTGTGACAGACACAGGCGTGAAGGGGAGTGAGCTCCAGTCCATGTCCCAGGGCATCCCTCCAACTGCTCGTGTGGGAACTGCCCATCCTTTCCAGGAGATGTCCCCAGAAACCTCTCCCTGTGGAATGGATGGTTATGGGGAGGTTGGGGAAGGCTTTGGGGACCTGTACAAACAGGATGATAGGAGTTGGGTGGGGAGGGAATGGGGATGAGTATGGGTATGTATATAGGAATGGGTATGGGGTGGGGATAGGGATAGGGATAGGGATAGGGATAGGGATAGGGATAGGGAT
>NW_020897720.1:259885-293729 GCF_003984885.1 Neopelma chrysocephalum
GATAGGGATAGGGATAGGGATAGGGATAGGGATAGGGATAGGGATAGAGATGAGGATGTGAATGGGGTGGGGATGACATGGGTGGGATGGGGATAGAGGTGGGGTTTATTAAATGGGATGGGGAAGGGGATGAGCTAAGATGGGGAGTGGGATAAAGATGGGGAGTAAAGGGGAAGGGAGTGGGATAGAGGGGGGGAGGGGAAGGAATAGGGCAGAGATAGAGCCTATATAGCTTCATAGGGCTGAGGAATGGGGCTGAGACAGAGCTGGAGAGAGGAAGAGGATGGGATAGGGGAGAGGAAGAGTCAGCTCTTGTTCAAAGAGCACATGTTCAGGCAGCAGCTCAGCCACATTGGGCACAGCAGCCTTGGAGAGCACTGAATGCCTTTCTCTTCTGCTGCTGTCCCGAGGGGCTGTGCTGCTCCACCAGCCAACTGTACCAGCAGGTTTTTATTTTACATTTATTTTCCTAATGGCTTGGGTGGCCTGAAAACTTGAGCAGTGAATTGTGACTGCTCAAGATTGGGTAAAAATCCACACAATGGCTGTGCACTGCAGTGTGGCACCAGGGATGAGTCACCGAAATTGCAATTAGGGAAGAAAAAAACAGTGGGTTTACCAGCAACCAGCGTTGCATTTCTCCGGAATTACAACGGCTCCTTAGGCTGGATTGTGAGAAATTGCTCCATGGCAGAAAACACATGGAAATGGAAGAAGTAGTAGCTGATGCAAAAACAGCTTAACAATGAAAGGAGGAAGGAAAAGCAGCACTGATTTTTATGGTGACAGGGTGGGTGCTTTGGGAGGGACACGTGGGGCGAGCAGAGGAAACCACGGGAAAACCTGGGGATGTGGGACAGGGGAGTTGGGCCCTGACATGGAACCCAAGTGATGCAGGTAGCCTGGGCAGAAAGGGCACACAGGGAAGGAGGCCCTGGCAGTGACAGGGGTCCCATGAATGTCCCCTCCTCAGTTATCCCACCCTCAGCACCTTGCTAGGGAGAACCTCAGCCGAGCGCAGCAACCAAGGAAGGTGCATCACCCTTGGATTGCTGGAGTCCTGGAAAGCAAAAGTCAATCTTTTGGTTGTCTTCCATTAGCTTTATTTTGTCTTTCCAGAAGGCACATACTGTTTTGCAGGAGTGTAAAGCACTGAGCAAAGGAGCTCCATGGAGAATGAGCACATATATAATCTTTATGGCCTCACAGTAACATCAGGTATCAGCAAGTCTGGTGGGAGGCTGATTGCAGCTCTCCAGTCCACACGGTGCCACAGAGATTTCTGACTTCTGTCCCCTCTTTCTGAAGCTGCTCCAGCACCAGGAGGAAAGGCCAACAGCTCCCAGGGGGCTCGGCAGGGCTCGGACTCCGAGTGCATCCGTCAGGCTTGGCTTCACTCCCGGGTCATCAACTGCACAAGAAGCTCTGCGAAACCAGAGCCCCGGGGATTCAAATCCTCATCTCCACCCCAGTGCAGAGACACAGCTGTGCCACCCACCCCGGGACCAGAGCAGAGGAAAGCTGCTCCTCACCCTCCCCAGCCAGCAGCAGGTATCAGCCAGCTCTCACTTGTGGGCTCTGAACAACCCTTTTGTGCTTGGATTTTTTGTGTTTTTAATTCTTTTAATTGAACACAGAGGTGGTCCAAGGTGGAGACCAGACAGATGCTGCTGCTGCTGTTGGGAAGCAGAACCCTGCTTGTTGTGACCACTCTCCTGCACTGTCACTGTCCCCAAAGCAACAGGACACAACACTAGGAAGGAGCCAACAGCACAAGTGTCATTTTTCTGTGCCCTACTGCTCCTGGACAGCCATCAGGCTTCACTATTGCCAGTCCAAGTTGTTATTAGTCCTTTCTGTCCCAGGACTCCCAGGTGTGCTAGACCTGAGCCCTTGTTGCAGCCTGGCTTGTATCTCCATCATTAAGGCCACATGAAGGAGCAGATGCTGGTGAGTCCCCTCTGTCACCAGAGACACTGTGCTGGTGGTGGCATCACAGCAGTTTTAACCCCAGTGGGGAAAGTCCCTCAGTACTAGTTAATATGCAGCATGGCTATTCCCAAATACCTTAACTCATCCCTTGGGAAGGTCACATCACCAGAGAGGTCAGTGACCAGAGCGCTCTGGCTTCTGGGGGATGGTGACAGTCTCCTGTCCCTTAATGCCAGCTGCTGCCTGGTGAGACTGTCCCCAGTCACTGTGTGGTGACAGTCGTGCCCCACATGGACAGCCACCAGTGGTCTGCACCCCTGCAGTGCTGGGGACAGTGGCTCTGGGCAGGGATGGGAGCAGCCACACCAATCTGAGGCCACGGCCTGGCTCGGGGCCCTGGGAACCCGGGAGCTTCCCCAGGCGTGGCTGTTGGAGCCTTGGGAATGTCCTTTGAAGGAGGTTTCTGACCTTTGGTGCTTGCCAGGAATTGCAGGGTCGAAGAGCAATTACACACCTGACACCCTTTACAAGGGGATTGCACCCTCTCAAACAGGGTTTGTGTCCTTGTCCCCAGAGAAGGGCCTGTCCCAGAGTGGCAGAACTGCTGGGAAGGCTGTGGGATGGGCTGTGCAGTGCTGCACCCCAGTGTGCAAATTCTGGCTAATCAGACTAACCCCAGTCTGCCTCATGACATCCTGAGATCCCAAGGATGTGCCCCATGAGAGCTCTTCATAGCTTTGGCTTCAGGGCAACACCAACCTGCTGCTTTTAGGGGCACCCCCTGTTTGTGATCAGCTCGGTGGTGTCCACTGTGGACCATCCCCTTCTGCAGAGCCAGAGCCAAGCTGGGCAGTGGCAGACACGGCTGCAGGACACAGTGGAGGGAGAAGCTGGGTGGAGATGCTCGGTCTCTTCTGCTTGTTTGACACAAGGGAAGACTCAGTCCTGGTCAGCACGGGGTGAGATGTCTGAAAACAGCTGCTGTTCTGCTCCAGGAGGAGAAAACACAGAGGGTCCACAGCTGGTTAGACAGGTTGGGGCTAAAAACACCCTGTCTGGCTGCTGAGTACCAGTGGAGACTGGAGCCTCAGGTGCCTCATCCTGAAGGTCGGGACAGGGTGAGGCAGGGACTGTACACTTCAGGATCCTGAAGGGAAGGAAGAGGATGAAAAGCAAGAGCACAACTCTGGACTTCAGGAGAGCAAACTTTGGCCTCTTCATTGTTCTGCTTGGAAGATTGTCATGGGATAAAACACTGGAGAGAAGGCAGGCACAGGAGAGCTGGTGGATGTTCAAGGATCACCTCCTCCAACCTCAAGAGTGCTCTGTCCTGACAAGCAGGAAATCAGGCACAAATGCCAGGAGGCCTGTGTGGGTGAACAAGGAGCTCCTGGCCAAACTCAAACACAAAAAGAAAACACACAGAAAGTGAAAACAAGGATGGGTAGACCTGGAGGAATACAGGGATACTGTCCAAGCATGGAATGAGGTTAGGCAAGGTAAAGACAACTGGAATTGACTCTGCTGTGGGATGTGAAAAGTGGCTGAAAGGGCTTCTGTAGGTATGTAGGTGACAGAATGAAGGCCAGGGAAAATACAGGCCCATGGTTGAAGGAAAGAGGGGCCTGGATATACAGGACATGGTTACAGGGGCTGAATTACTGAATGCATTCATCACCTTCACCTTTACTGGCATGACTGACCTTTAGGAGTGTCAGGTCCCAGAGACCAAGGGGAAAATCCGGAGCAAGGCAGACATAGCCTTGGTGGAAGAGGATCAGTCAGGTCAGGGAATAAACTGGACATATATAAGTCCATGAGCCCTGATGGGATGCACCTATGGGTGCTGAGAGAGCTGGAAAATACCATTGCAAGGCCACTCTTGATAATCTTTGATCCATTATGGCAACAGGGAGAAGTACCCAAAGTTTGCAGAAAAGCAAATGTCACTTCTAACTTTCAGAAGGGCAAGAAGAAAGATTCAGGGAACTACAGACTGGTCAACCTCACCTCCATCCCTGGAATGGGAGCAGCTAATCCTGGAAACCAAGTCCAGGCACATGAAGAATCAGAAAATCATCAGGAAGAGTCAGTCAGTGTGGCTTCCCCATGTGCAAGGCCATACCTGGAGTTGTGTGTCCAGTGCTGGGCTTCCCAGCACAGAGAGGGACATGGACACACTGGAGAGAGGCCAGTGAAGAGCCACAAGAGGGTGAAGGGACTGGAGCACCTCTCATGAGGGAAGGCTGAGAGCTAGGACTGTCCAGCCTGCAGAAGGGAAGGCTCAGGGGGACCTTATCCATGTGTATAAATACCTGAAGGGATGGTGGAAAGGGGAAGGATCCAGGCTCTTTCCAGTGGTGCCCAGTGACATGACAAGAGATGATGGGCACAAATGGAAACGTGGGAGGGTCCCTCTGAACACAAGAAAAAATGTTTCCCTGCGGAGGAGACTGAGAACTGGCACAGGTTGCCCAGGGAGTTGTGGAATCTCCATCCTCAGAGGTTTTCAAGGTCACCTGGACAAAATCATGACCAATGGGCTCTGGTTGAGTGGGGTCAGCCCAGGTGACCTGAGTACCTGTTAACCCAACCAGCAGGTGTGTGATTCCATGACTTGGCACAGAAATGCCAGGCTGAGCTTTGGGGCAGGAAGGACAAGGTGGGCTGGAGCAGGAGCTGCCAGCTGTGGACAGAGAACCTACAGAGGTTCCCAACTGTCCCTGGAGGTGGGACAGTCACAGAGTTGCTCAGTTTGATGGGTTTGGTGCTGGACCAGGACACACACGTGCATTTCTTCTGTCACACTACGAGCATTCACCGTATGGGCACAGGTGTGTCCTGTCTCCTGACATTTGGACAAGAACACTGGGATTGAGCCCACCCAGTGAAGAGCAAGGTAAGTACAGGACAGTTTGCAGGATAAGCAGATTTATTGTATGGGCCAGGAGAAATGATAAGCACTTAAATATCTGCTTTAGCCTATATTTAAACAGCTACACAGCTCCTTTGAATTTTCAGAGCTGCTGTGAGCTGAGCTGCTCCTGTGGGACACAGACTGTTTGTCGAGCTGCCTGAAAGACAAATTAAAGAGGTCAGCTTTGGGCTCTTTATTTCACAGTCCTGGGCTGGTGCTTCACACACACACATCTCATGTGAGCATCTCATCTGAGCGCCAGGAGCAGTGCACACAGAAATGAAGCATTGTCAGCCTTGCCCCTAATTTATGAGGCTTTCAGGTAGCCAAGTCCTCCCTGCAGAATGAAAGCTCCTGGCAGAACAGAGCCAGGTGGGAAGGGTCACTCCTCCTTTTGCTGTCAAACCAACCCGCAGTTAAGTGTGACCCAGAGGTGACAGCTCTGTCCCTTCCTGAGCAGTGGCTTGGGGACCCCTGGGGTGTGTGAGGGGAACGTTTCCTGTAGGGATTGGTGTGAGAGAGCAGGGATGCACACAAGGGCTTGGATCGTGTGGTTCAAACGTAGGCAGCCCACACGTGGTGGCGAGTGCAGGGGCTGGTGGGTTGCTGTATGTGGCTCCCTGGGGCAGCAGGGACCCCCTGGGATGCTGCATCCCACCAGCACACCTCCAACATCTGTCCAGGGTCCATGAGATCCCCCACCTGGGCCATGTTCCCCCTTAGACTCACTTTTACTTTGCAGTTCCCGTTTCTGTCCCTCTTACAGAGAAGAGTAGAAAGGCCCAGTGTAGACATGTCCCTTGACAGGGAAGCTGGGTGGTTAAATATGCCTAAATATTTAATCTCATGGTTAAATATGCCTATTTCATGCTTTAGGAAGTGGCCAGGCTGGATTTTGATCCAGCTGTGGGCATGGCACATGTTTTCTGTCATATCCCACTTGCCCCCGCCCCCCCGCAGTCGAAGCTGCTGTGCAGGAATCTCGGATGCTTTTTTTCCTGAAGGAAACATAACTGCACTGTAAGGTATTTTACAGCAATTAAATAGAGCAGTGAGTTGCAGAAGGAGTTTCAGGAGAAGCAGTGTTATAAAACCTGCTTTCCCGTGGTGTCTCTGAGGGCTCGTTCCGTGGCTGAACTGTCACCGCAGCCCTTCCACGCTGGGGGAGAAGCTTGAGGGGTGGTTCTGCTGCCTGGCCCCCACTTTTCATGCAGCACAGGGGGAACTGAATCGCCCTGATAGCTCACACATCCCAGTTTTTACTAAAATTGGCTGAAATACAAGCGCTGGTGGGGAAGGATGGGGGCTGTGAGAGATCCCACTCGGAGCATCCTCAGCCGAGGCGGCTCCGCTGCTGGATGGGGCCGGGGAGGACGGATGAGCTGACACGTGGGCAGCAAACTAGGCCAAGTGCTGAGCTCCAGGGCTGTCCTGGCCTGCAGCACGGATGGAATCGGGGACACGCTGAGGGTTCTGCTGCAGAAGCTGGCAGTGAAGCGGGATGGGAAGCGCCTGGGAGTGCGGGGGGGAGGGTCTGCCCGAGCGGGGACTGTCCTGCCGCCGGCACGGATGCCCCAGTGAAGATCCCAGGCGGATGTTGGGCAGAAGGGAGAAGGGGGAAATCCCAACAACAGCACAGGGAATTACCACCAGAGGGCACTTAAATATTGCTCTTGCTGAACAAATGGTTCCTAGCGAGGCCAGCTCTGGATTGCCTGACAATGCACATCCAAGCCTGAGTCATTGCTGGCACAGAGAGCAAAGGAAAGCACTCAAAAGGCGTTTGAGAAGTCATGCATGAAGGGGAGCAGGACACAGAGGATTGAACTTTCCAGGCTTCTGAGGGTCTCCACCCTGCCTGGTCCGGTGAGGTGAGCAGAGCATCACCAGCCCCTGGCCTGTGTGGTACCCACAGGGCTTGGCACAGAGGAAAGGACACTGCTCACACCCCAGCCTGCTCACTGTGGGTATGTTCTGTCTGCTCCTCATCGTGAACACTGAGACAAGAGTTACAGCCCTGGCAGGGATCCTGGCTCAGCACCTGCTGTGCTGCTCCCATGGTGCATCCATGCCCTGCTTTATAATCCAGAGCTGGGCAGGGATAGAAATATTATGTCTTCTGGGAGAAATTGCAGGGAATGGGTAAGGAAGGAACTGTGCAGGATCTGGGTGCCAAGTAAAGCCTGCGGATGGAGGCTGCCATGGACTGCAGGTGGAGAATCAGGTTATGAGGATGGAAGGGAAAAACTTCCATCCTGGTGTTGAGAGCAAGCTCAGGGTAGGTTGTTGGAGGTAATGGCTTCTCCAGGGTCACGGTGCAGCTGCAGGTCTTGGTGCCACCCTTGGAGATCTGCTCTGAGGACAAAGAGCTTCATGAGCATCCTGAGGCCTAAGCAGTGAAAGGTGGAAGTGCTGCAGGTGTAGGGGATGGAGAACTGAAAGAGGATGGTCTCTAGAGAGGAAAAGCTGATTGCAGACAAGAGAAAGCTCGTGCTTTGTTGGCAATGCTATTGACTCCTAGAAATATCTAAAGAAAATGGGTTTAACCCCATTGGGAGAAGAGGGGCCCCAAGGCCTCGCAGGAGCAGCCTGAGAATCTCATCTGGGTTGGCCCAGGGTGCTGGGAGGACAGGATCAAGGCTTGCTTTGTGATGTGACATCTTCCAGCATGTCCTAGGATCATCTACCCAGCGATTCTCCAGCCTTCAGGGCAGCCAGTGGCCCATCCTGGGCTTTGCAGCAGGATTTCCCAAGATGTGTGACATGAACCCCTCTGTCCTTGGGAATTGCTTCCAGGGGACATGGGAGAGCAGCTTGTGAGGAGTCACATGCCTGCTGCAGCACCTGGGCACTTCTGCCTGGGTGGGACACGGGAAGAGGGGAGGCAATGGGGTCCCCATCTATGGGGTTCTCCCACCACGACCTGCCAAGCACATTCCCTCCTCACTCCAGCCAGAGCTATCTGCTGTGCCAGGACTGGGTTCCTTCATGCTCTTAGGTTTGGCTGATTACTTGCAATTACCACTAATTAGTGTCTCTTTTGACAGTGCCTTGTCTCTGCTTCCTCGTGCCTTGCCCTTGCTGAGTGCTGGGCCCATTTCATCCTGAGGCACCTCCACCAGTCTTGGCAGCAAAGCCAGAGGGTGATTTTGGGAGTCTCTTTGACCACTGCTGGCAGGGTGGGACTATGGGAGCACTGCTGGGCAGTGCTGCCCTTTCCCAGCCCCCCGGAGCCATCCCGAGACTTGCCAGGGGGCTGAAGCCACAGGGGGGGTTGGTGGGCACAGGGTGGCTGTCACTGCCTGCCCCTGCTTCTGGCTCCCTGGGAGAGCCCCATGCAGGTCCTCAGGACATTAAACATGCTGGGAATTGGTGCAGATAATATTCCATAGAATCACAGAATCACAGAATATCCTGAGTTGGAAGGGACCCACAAGGATCATCAAGTCCAACTCCTGACCCTAAACAGGACAAACCCAAAATCCCACTATGTGCCTGAGAGCATTGTCCAAACACTCTCTGAGCTCTGGCAGCTTTGGGGCCATGACCTCTGGACTCCCTGGGGAGCCTGTTCCAGTATCCAACCACCCTTTGGGGGAAGAACCTTTCCCTAATATCCAATGTAAACCTCCCCTGGCACAACTTCATGCCATTCCCTTGGGCCCTGTCACTGGTCCCCAGAGAGCAGAGATCAAATATATAGAGCATTGGCTATGCTCAAATTTTTGGAGAAGGGGAATATAAGAAGCCCTTGAGTGATGCCCCAGATGGAACTGAACAGGGAAAGCTGATTCACAGAGGAATGTGAATCCTACATTTTCCCAAAGGCTCCTGTATCAGACTGCCAGGAGCAAGAGGGACTGAACCCAGGATTTTTGTGAATGCCAGTGCAACCACTAGAGAATTGTCTGCTAAACCCACAGTATTTTATAGCTGATTAATCTAAAAGGCTGCACAGGAAAATATTATCACCTCCATATCCCCAGGCTTGAAGCCTGATTGCATCGAACATAAATCTCGTGAATGGATTTGTACTTTTCACTGGGATTTATTTAAATAAACGAGACCTTTATTTAATCTCACAACCACTCAATGTGTCAGGGTGAGGTGGGAGATCTGGACAGAAATAAAGTGCATCACATTTGGGCCGGGGCCATGTTGGTGGGGGAGTGAGGGCTGAAGCCTTCGCACCTCGTGTGGTCTTCAAGCACCAGTGAGAGACCTCTGTGCTAGCCAAAAATCTCTTGGGAAGCAAAAGGGAGGCTCCATTCCTGTCAGGAGGTGTTGGGGAACCAGGTGCAGTGAGGAAGTTTCATTTGGATGTTGTTGGGTTTGGGCACAGCTTGGGTGGATCTTTGCACATGGTTTTGTACGTCCGGTTGGAAGAAGAGCTCAGGACTGCCCAGGAACTGCTGAAATCCCCAAACCCTTTGTGCTTGGCTGGATTAGAGCCCTGAAAGACTCTGATGTGTATTTTTTCAATACTCACAACAGTGTGGTTTGGTGCTTAGCAAATAGCTGTTTGACATCAGAACTCACAGGGGTTGGCTTCGTTCATCCTTTAGAGATGCTGAAATTGGAGAAAAAGATTTAATAGGCAGAAAAAAGAAAAGGATTTAAAAAAAAGCTGAAAGGAGGCAGAGTCAGAAAAGACACAGGCACCTCAGGAGAGCCAAATCCAGCAGGGTAGGGAAGGCTGCAAGTTGTCAGGGGTCAGAGAGCAGGATGTGCTGGTCACGTCTTCCCATCTCCGAAGTCTGGGAGCAGCAAAGCCCCAGGTTGCCTCCATCTCCTCTTACCAGGCTGAGCACCTTGCAGGTCTCCTTTCCTTTCCTCTCCACATCTGCCTGGGACACCCCATGGCTGAGGTTAGGAATGCTGACCTTGCACATGGCTTGCTCAGGACTAACTACTAAAGCTAGTGGAAAACCAGCTTTTTACCTCATTCTGAAGCTATTTAAGCCAAATGATCCTGTGGGGACATTAGATGAGAATCACCACTCTGTTTGGGGCAGGAAATCAGGTTTTCTAGAGTAGAGAGAGAAGCATTTTGTAGCCAAGCTTCTTGATCAGATGCTGGGAAAAGGGGCTGCACCCTGGGAAAATGTGTTTCCTGCAGCCTGGTGGAGGGGCAGTCCCTGAGCCCTAGGACAGCCCTGGAGACTTCTCAGGTGAAGGAAAGATGCTGAGCAAAGGTTTGGCTGAGCTGTGGCCGGTGAAATATAGGTGTGTGGAGGGATAGGGCAGAGGCAGAGCCTGCTGCTCCAGGTTGACACCTTTGGGTGCCCCCTCCCAGCACTGGCTGCCCATGGAGAGTCTGTAAATAATTACTATTAATATTCTACTTGAGCTCAAAGCCCACGTGCTGGCCATGCACAGGAAGCAATGAGTTATTCCCTTCAAAACAGGAATGTCATTAACAAAACCCTGCAGTTAACTCTGCTTTTCCCAGAGGAGCAGGTCTGCCGAGGGCTCACGTGTGAAGGATCCGAGCGGTGTCTGCCGTGACGCTGCTCCACAGATGGTTTGCATTTTTCTGAATCACTGATTCCCATTTTGTGTCAGGGATCTGTCTGGGTGGAAAGACCTCAGGGGGAACAACTGAAAGGCAAAAAAAAAAAAGCCCAAAAGCCAGTTCTGCTCTGAGTAAAGTGGGAGTCCTGAACCAGCTCTGCACCACTGCACTGCCTTCCTCACCCTCCTCTTCCTCAGGCACCACCCTCCAAAGAGGCTGAGAGGTGCATCCAGCTCCACTCAGTAATGGTGATCCGGGTCCTCTCACTCACCTCCAGCAATCCCAGATCCTGAGCAGTGCCTGTCTGTCTGTCTGCCCATCACCAGGGCTCAGGCTGCACCTTTTCCAGCCACCTGCAAGGGGGTTTGGGATTCACCCCCTCTGCTCCCCCTGAGCTGTGGTACACCCTGACATTTGCTGCTGGGTGTGGGGTTGATCGTTTGGCGAGGACCTGACCCGCACATGTTCCTGGCATGACTGGGCTGAGGCTTAGAGGTGACCTGGGATGCTGGCCAGGGACACCAGGGAGTCCATGAAAAGCCTCACTGGGCACATTTGAAATTTATCCTTCACCTGGCTTCCTGAGCCATTCCTGGGAGACAGATTTCTCCTTCAGTAGGGGCTGAACAACTGGGAGGCTCAGAGGACACTGGTTCCCCAGTCCAAGGTTCATCTCCTCCTTAAAGGAGCTTGGGTAGCATGTGGGGTCTCCCAAGAGGCTCATCAGCATCCCACCTCCAAAAACAGGGCAGAAGACCATGTTGTGGGGAGTGAGTCTGCACGAAGGCCTGCAGGGCTCAGGAGACCCTGCCCAGCCCATTCCCAGTCCAACGGCACTGGAGTCAGGCCATGAGTTGGAGCTGAGAAAGTCTTTCCTGCCTGTTCCTTGTGGCGTCTCCTGCTGGGGCCAAGGGTGGTGCCAGCTTTGTGCCAGCACGTTGGCAGTGAGGTTTGGTGGCCTTAAGACTGATACAAATGTCCTGGGATGGGCAGTGGTGGTGGCCAGATGTTCCCACAAGCAGTCCCACATCTAATGGCCGTGTGCCCATAGCTGGTTTTGGGGGTGGACTGGGTAATCCCTCCCACTTCCCAAAAAGCCATGGCTGGGCTGCTTTTCCAGTCTATGCCAGGGATCCTTGTGTCTTAGCACTTGGATAGGGACACCTTGGCCCTGGGAGGCTGGGACACCAGCAGGATTCAGGATCCTTCACTCACTGAGAGACTTCCCAGTGCTGCTCCTTCCCAAGTGCTTTGCTATTGCCCAAATCTTGGCACTCCAGAAGCTCCTTTAGGTTCATGAACCTTTGGCCCTGGGTAAAACTAGGGATTTTTAAAATCTAAAGGTCATTTCTAGGTCACTGAATAATTACTTGCTATTGCTGTACCCGCTGTCACTAATTCCATCACAGAAAAGTAGCAGCTTGCTGAGAAATCCTCGAGCTGCAGGCTGAACAGCAACTAAGGGAAATTCACCACAGAAAATGCAAGATTAGGGGCATTAGTGCCCCTGGGAGGAGAAGCAGGGCCAGAGGACACCTAAGCTGGGCACAGGAGTTCTCTACATCCCTGCTGCTCCCCGTGTTTGGACTCAGCTCATCCTGCACACGACGTTACTGTCAGTGTGCTCAGACACGGGGTTTGGCTGAACAGGCCCCTGCAGCCCCTTTGTGCTGCATCTCCACCACAGGTCTGGGTTGTGAGGTTTTGGGTGCACAGGAGGAGATGTGATGGGGAGAGCCCTGGGCTGGGAGGTCCCTGTATGCTCCTGGATGCTGGATCTGACACCGTGCAGCCCCAGGCTTAGCCACTCCTGCCGGGCACTGGCACAACTCAGCCCTAACACAGCACCTCCCAAAGAGCAGTGGGGGCTCATCTGTCCCCAGCACTCCCTGCTTCACCCTCCATTAAACCCTCAGGCTCCCTTCCTGCTGGTCAAGGCAACGTGTTGATCACAAAGTCTTTGGGGACATCTGCTGCGAGACAGGGCAAACCCTCACAGGGCACGGGGAACCACCAACCAGAGGGAAAACTGTTGCTATTGACGGAATCATGGAATGGTTTGGGTTGGATGGGACCTTAAAGGTCACCCAGTTCCACCCCCCTGCCATGGGCAGGGACACCTTCCACTAGACCAGGTTGCTCCAAGCCCTTTCCAAACAGGCCTGGAACACTTCCAGGAATGGAAGTTTGCTGTTCAAACCCAGTCCCTTCCTCTTCCCCTGTGTGTTTACTGCTCTCCTGGGGCACCCTTGTCGGGGTCAAGCTCTTGTGGGCATCCCCTAGCATCGAGTGCCCAGTGTAAGTGCTAACAGGGCTTGGCTGCCCTGCCCCGTGGATACAGATCCCTCAGCACTCTCTACCTGACAAGGATCTACTCCTGAATGCCCCAGCCAAGCTCCAGAGCAGCTGGAGACGTCTGTGCCCCAGATTGCCTGGGGGGTGCAGAGCAATGGCTCCCCAAGAGTCACACTGCCATCCTCCTTGCCTGGCAGCAGAAATCACCCTCTGACCTTGCCATGGCTTTTGATTCCCAGGCCAACTTGAATGCTGGGTAAGTTATAAAATAATTAAAAAAACCCAACCATATAAAACACAGCAGGAGACCAGCCTCTCCCAGCCCTCCTGTGGGTGGGTACAACAAATGATCAGGCTTGTTTCCCACTCAAACCACTATTTGATGTTACCATCAGTATTTTTGTTCCCTTTTAAGCTCCTCTCTTTCCCCACTTCCCATATTTTAGACTCGGAGAAATGAATCTGGGGTGAAATAAATCAAGTATTGCCTTTACAGCTCCCATGCTCTGCTGAGCTGAAAGGGAAGCTCTTAGGAGATGTATCAAGTTCATGCCTATGCCTCCTCATTGCAGTTAAGCATTCCTGGAAATCCAGAGCAGTCTCTACTCCCAACACCTGCATGGCAGGACTGGGCAGTTACAGTTGGCTTTCGAGTCCCCTCTCCGTGTGAGCAGCAGTGGTGGTGGCAGCAAAAGTACCTGCTCTGGTTTCCTAGGTCAGGAATGCCACCCTGGGGCATTTCTTTTTATCTTGCATAACCTACTTTAGCCAATTCCCAGAAAAGCCATCAGGTCCTCTGCAATGCCAAGCAAGCCAGCGTGGAAGGAATTGCTTTGGTTGGGAGCCATGGTGTGAGGCAAGGCCAGCTCAGGATGCTCCATATCTGAGTTACTGGAGCATCCCTTACACACAAACACGGGCAATTACTAAAAACACAAGTTTGTGACCAGTGTTTTTGCCCAATGTCTCAGTTTGGTTTTTGTTTTAAGCATTAAAATGAGGAGAGGAGACACCAGAGGCAGTGAGATCAAAGCTGTGGGTCACTCCCATGTGCTATAGAGTGGGTGGGAAATTAAGCTAAAGTATTTTCTTCCAGAATAAGGGCCATGCATGGATTGGCAAGGTGCAGAGCAGCTGTTTCCAGCTTCTTCTGAAGCACCAACCATTAGCCAGGGCTGGGGGTTATCAACTTGGAGAAGCATCTGGCCCAGATCGGTTTCCTGATGTTACTCAGATAAATGGAGCCATTTTACCCTTGTGCTCAATTTCCCCCAAACCAGAAAGCAAATTTCTAGGAATGTACTGCTCATGAACATGGGCCAGCTCACGCAGGAGAAAGAGACCTGTGTAAATATGCTGTGCAGAGGAATAAGTGAGAGCTGAATGATTTCCAGTGGAACAGTGTGGTGTGATGGGCGACCTCCTGGAAGGCTTGGGGAGACCTGGGGCTGTGCCACAGGGCCCAGGGATGGACATCTCGGACCTTTCCAAACCATCAAGGGTGGGAGGAGTGGGAAAGGGCTGTGGGAGGCCGGAGGACTCGCTGTCCGTGTGCGTGGAGCAGGGTCTGGGCTCGCCCCTCCCCAGCCGGCGGAGCGAGGGCGGGGCGGGACGGGAATCCTGCCCTGAACATGAAGCGTGAAATCCGTGTCCAACAAAAATTTCTGCTAGTGCATAATGCAAGGCTTGGACGGCTTTGTAGCCAGGGCTCTGGCGCTGGGAGCACTGAATTAAGCATGGGGTGACTCAGCGCGTGTGCGAGCCAGGCTGGGAACGGGGAATGCGGGGACAGGTGCATTATTGATAGTTTCGTTTTCCCCAGTCCCGAACGCCTGACAGGGAAAGCTGCGTGTGCGGCGCTTGGAGGGGGACACGGTGTGGCCAGACTCGGCATTTGCAACGCCTGCCTGCTCTTCCTGCTGCTCCTGGTACAGGGATTTCTGCATCCAGCCTCTCACCCCCGCCGCTCTCCAGCCGCAGCCTCTCCGCTCTGGGCATTCCCTACCCCAACCTCCAGCCCTGGAGCACCAGGGAGCTTTGGGGGCTGCACAGCTCTCATGTCAGAGAGCAGCTCTTGGGGCTTGGAAGGGCTGGAAGCCCCCGAATTTGCCTTTGGCCTTGCTGATGATCCAAAGGCCTAATCTGCTTCAGCCTCTCTGGATCTATGGGCCTTGAGCAGGGGATCGGGGACGGGAGCACAGGGTGTTCCTGGAGCCTTGGAACAGCAGAAAGCAGGACCAAGCCCCGCTGGAACTGAGCTCAGGAACTCGTTACCTTCAAGGATGATGTTTTACTTCTATCCCAATGCTTTCTGCTATAACAATTCCTCTCTCTCCATGCACCAGGACTCAGCCTGGAAAGAACCACAGGTGAGCAGCAGGGCTTGGGGCTAAGGGCACCCTGCTCCACCTCAGCTGTTTGGGATGTGAAGGGGCAGCCTCATGGAAGGGGTTGGAAAACATGAGCTAGCACTCCTGTCAGGCTCTGCCTCTTCCTCAGAACCTAACTGGAACCACAAGGATGCAGTGAAAAAAAAACCAAACTTGCTTTGGAAGATTTTAAAGAACAGCACAAACTAAAAAAGCAGCTGCCAAAATGAATTTCCATTATTAAAAATCAGCACTGATGAGAGCCATCTTAGATCAAATAATTTATTTAGTAATTCCATGTAAACACTTCAGATTTACTAGCAAATACAATGCTTGCTGTTCTTTTAAATAGATCATTCAAAAAATAAGAATCTATTATTAATGGCAGGTTGACTAGAGATCTCCATACTACTGTACAATAAGGAATTGGTTTTCTAATGGATTTAACATCTCGATTTTTCTCGTTCTGCGTTTGCTTTACACAAAGCCCAAAGGACACAGGTTTGAACTGCTCCCTGACGATGCCACTGCGGGCCCAGGGTGGTTTTGGGGAAGGTCCGCTGGCAACTCCTCCCATCCTGGCATTGGTGTGAGCTGATGTGAGGGTGGGATGGCAGAGCTGGCGTGAACACTGTTCACAAACACGCCTTTTCGGTCAGAAAACAGACAGGGAACGGTGGAGAACTTCTCTTTGGGATGTATAAAAGCAACGAACTCCATCGTTGGTTTTTACTTATCAACACAGCAGTACACATACACGTATCCACAGTCTGGAAAAGCATCCTATGAGCTGGAGAAAGCAGTGGTTCTGAGCCTTGGTACACCAGTGCACTAAAACCAAAAGAATGATACCTTCTTACATAGTCAAATGAAAAATAAATATCTTTATTTTCTGCCTACTTTATTTCAGTTTTCAAATAAATTTTTTTAAATAAATCTGTACAAAGTATACTGTTACAGTATATATTTGTAAGTGAACTGAAATGCCTAAGTGTAACAACACTACAGGAAAGCAGTATAGATTGGCACATCTCTAATCAAGATTAACTTTTACACTCCAAAAAATACCAATGCCTGTGAAAACCCTGGAGATATTTTTGGTATTTTTAGGCAAGTTGTGTTGCAAACACATGACAGACCAATTCTCCCCTGCCTTGGAAAGCAAATCACTTCTCATGGTTTTCAGAGAACATCTTTATGATGCTAAAGGGACACCATCAGGAGAAAAGAGAGAGAGAGACTTAAAATTTCAAAAAAGCAAAAACTTTGGTCAAAAACTGTCAGGTTTTAGTCTTTGCGCAGTTTTGCCCCCGTGCCCGAGCTCCGACGGCGGCCGGTGCCGGGAACGGCGGGACTGTGGGAACACCGGGAATGCGGAGGCCCCTCGGAGCGGCCGGAGCTCCACCCCTGCCCGGCCGCAGGGATGAAGGATGCAGCATTCCCAGCTGCGGGAATGCTCCGGCCAGGGACTCAAAGCCTCAGGAGAGGAGCTGTTCCCCTTGTGATCCAAAAGGAATTAACACACACGCACTGGGGCTGCGTTTTGCTTTCCCCCCCCCCAAAAAAACCCCACAACCCCCCCAAGAATCTAAAATTGATCTGACAGTGTCCCTTTGCTCAAAATAAAGACTTCCGTGCCATAGAGAGCAGGTACTGAAGTGAACTTGTTCACAGGGTGGAAGAGCCAGGTACATTTTCAAATCCAACTGCAGTTTTTAGGTTCATGAGCTCTCAAAACCTCCTAATATTTCATGAAATAATTCCCAACCGGGAACTGGGGGTAAATATTACAGATTAAGAGCGAGAGTTTTCTGTCTTAATCTTTCCAATGATATATTCACTCAATGTTTACATGCTGAAAGTTAATCTTACATTAGAATGTAATTGGCTGCAACATAAACCTATAAATAAATCAACTACCATAGATTAAACTCTGTTAAATATTTCTAAGTTAATAAAATATTGACAGTATTATAAAATTACAGTATTTACAATAAGAAAAATCTAGACTAATATATACCTTTAACAGATCTCTTCTCCAATTTGGGATTGCAACGGAATTATGAATATATGAACAATTTATTAGAAAGTTGCATTGCAATTATCATGTTTTCCATTAGAGCTAGAGAGGGTGAGCTATCACTGCCTTTGGAAAAAAACAAAAAGTGACTTCTGATGGTGGGGTGTAGCTTTTGAGTACCAAACTGGTAACAGGAGTCCTCCGCAAGACGTCTGAAGATAAGGTAGGACCAGCCTCAACTGCTCAGATTAAGGTTGTATTACAGAACTGCCAGCAATCAGAACCACCCAGGCTGCAAAAGGGGAGGAAAGGTAGTTTTCAGCTCAAAGTGCACAGCTGGAAGGGCTCCCCTCATTCTGGACTCCAACTAAGGCTGCAGGAGCTTCAGGAACGGCACAACCCTCAGCTTGGGCTTCATGAGGAGGAAACGAGCCACGGTGCTCCTTAAAGGGACATAGTTGGGCTGCAGCTATGCCAAAAACACCCCTGATGACCACACACTATAAAACCTGGATGTTTGAGACCCTCTTTGACTTGCTTTTTTGGGAGGTTACCTTTTTGTGGGCTCAGGGATGGGTTTGGGGTTTGGTTTTTTTTTTTTTTCATTTTGTTTGCTTGGGAAAAAAAAATTGGCTGGGACCATGCAGTCAATTCATTTTCTATCCCTCACCAGCTTCTCTGTTTCTGGTGCATTAGCAAAAAGCTGCTGTGTTTGGGTGGCAAACACTTGTGGGGAAAGAAGCTTCAATACTCACTCCCAAGTCTATTTGTCTTGGGATAAACCAAAAGTGATTCCCACCCTTACAAATCACCAGCTGCTTTTGGGGTCCCAGACACCCAGCAATGTCCTTTTAAGGATCAGAACTTTCACCTGCCCTTTCTCCCAGCCTTGGAGGAAGAGTTTACAATGAGTTTAGGAAGGGCCATGTTCACATCCTTTCCCTCCTCCCCATGTCACGTTTGCTTTCCAGAAAAAAAAAGGGGGGGGGGGGAATAATTTCCAAACTCCTTTCCCGCCCTTCCCTCCCCCAGTCCTGCTCACTGTAAACCAGAAATGGCAGTTTTTAGTGTATATTTTGGGATCAAATTATTTTCTCAGCCCCAAGCCTGAAGATGCTTGTGAGAGACCTACCCGCAGGCTTCGGAGAGGAGGAGCAATTTAGGCATTTGCAGGGGTTTCTACCACTTCCCGTGGTGGGCAGGAGGGAACACCTCTGTCCTTAAAAGCAGGATTTAAAATGGTAAAAGAATAATTTGTAAACTTGGGTCTACGTTACCAACAGAAGGCTCTAGGTCCTGCGGGCTCCAGTTCCCAGAGATGCAGAGCAGGAAAACTAGAAAGAGAACTCGGTACCTTTCAATCACCTGCTGGGTTGTACTGGGGGAGGAGTGGGGAACGAGAGAGACAAAATGCCAACTGACCTTATAAACAAAGGTATGTTTAGGGCTTCTGGTTTCAGGAATAAACCGATATTTACTGGTAAAAGTCTGCCAAAAAACAAAAACAGAAACACAGGATTACTGGTAAATATTGGTTTATATGGAGAAGTTCTTTTTAAAAAAAATTAAAAATAAAAAATAAAAAAAAAAATAAAAAAAGATGTCATCGTGCTCCTGATCTCCACGTGCTCCCAGGCAGGAGCCCAGAACCGCCCCATGGCATCCCTGGCACCCGGACACCTCAAACCAGAAGCCTTGTGTTGAGAGGAAAGTCCTGTTTCTTTCCTTTACTTCCCTTAAACTACGTGTTTCTGGATTCCCCCCTCCCTCCTCTGCAAGGCTGGTCCTACGGGGGTTTGGCTCAGGAGATGGGAAGTCTTCTTCCAAAAGCACTTGGAAGTGAATTTGTACATAATATGGTATCTCAGCACTAAGGCTGCTGGGGCCTGAGCCTCTGCTGCTCCCTGAGATACCATAAAATATACAAGACTGAGTGTATATTTTAAATAAAGCATTTTCTTGTAAGTGGCATAAACCCATTCATTTTATTTACATGCTTATTTATTTCCAAAAATAGAGTTGGTCCACATTGGACAAGAGAAATCAAGAAGCCATACAGTAGAAGAGTTAAAAGTCCAACATTTAACCAAAGTACAATGAAATTCCAGAAGTCTGTGGCTGACTTGAACCACAGAAACATACACATGAGCCACACAGACATTTGTACATAGAGCATTATATTACCAATAATATTTGCAAACATGAGGTCAAGATGGCTAAAAACCCAGCAGGACTGACCCGAGGGTCCTGGCTGAACAGAAGCGGGTGCTGAGGGGCCGTCGCTGCTGTGGGGAAACACAACTCTCCAGAGATTTTGTTTCACTTTTGGCTTTTTCTTTAACTGAGAAAGTCCTAATTTTTCTGCCCTGGGGATCCAAATTGAGGACACGGTGAAAGCCAACCCCATGGAGCTCCCTAAATGCCCAGCTTGGTGCCGGGGGCTTGGACCTGCGGAACCCCGGCTGTGCCGGGGCTGAGCCCCGCCGGGAGGGCAAAGCCCTGCCCTCTGCTACTTGGCCTGAAAGATCACCTGGAAAAGAAAAAGTCGGGGTTTATACCCTTGTGGTGTGCTGGGGGGTGTCTGAAAAAGGCCTGGATAGGGTTTAGTCTTGAAAACAAGGATTTCCCTCCCTTGCCGTGGGCAACTTTTTGGCATTTGTTATTCCAGTCCTGTCTACCTTTTCTGGAAGACCACAAATATCCTAGAGGATGTTGCACTGGACAGATGAGAGAATAACTGTTTTACATTAAAAAAAAAAAAAAAAGGTTGGAGAATGGTCAGCAGAAGAAAAAAAAAAACAAATGGAAAACATGCCTTATCTCTGCATGATGGCCCAGTTTGTCTGGGTATTTCCATGGACCTCACCATGATAATATCTCAGTGTCTCCAAAGAATGGAAAAATAGATTTAAATCTGTATTTTCTCCTGCAGAGAATCACAGCAAGTAAAAGGGGGAAGACAGTTGTAGCACTCCTGGTATTTCTACAAACCACCTGCTACACGGGGTAGAACCACACGGAAAGGGTATAAATTAGTTTTCCTTTTTCAAGTCATCTTTGACACTCACGATATTAAGCCTAGTCCAACGTGAATGCTAGTACAGAGCTAATGTACAGAATACCAACGATAATTATCGGTATCTAACAGGATTTAAAGGCGAGTATACTCAGTACATTTAGGAGGAAATACTATTACCAAAAGGCCAGAGCTCTGGCAGCAGTTACACGAAGCAGCCGTGCAGGTCTCTACGAGGACGGAGCCTTTAGCACGAGTCACTATGATCATCTGAGCCTGTGACAACTTGATCTTCTGGTTTGTTTTCTAATCTCAGATGTGAAATAACACTTTAAAACAGAGATGGGCCCGACCCTGTGCAGTTGGGCACGTACAACACTCCCCACTGAAAACTCAAAGCCCAAATTCCTAAAGAGAGAGCACGAGAAATTGTTTTCTTACATCAAATAACTATCATGCAAGCGATACCACGACGGTTTTATATTGAGTACTTCAAAGTCAGTTGGTATAATTTAACTAGAAGTGAGCAATCTAAGGAATTTCTAGAGAGTAGGGACAAAGGTTGTGCCGGTGACAACCACCCGAGGTGACCAGGGAGAACAGCACAGGGACACTGTGGGGGTCTAATGAGCTGTGGTACAGGCTCAGCTCAGCAGCCTCACAGACCCGGGATAGGCAGGATTCCTGTGGCAGGCTACACACCTTCACTTCATTTGCTCTGCTAACAGAGTGTGATATTCTTCAATTTTGCAGCTCACTTACAGCCTAGCAATACTGGTGGAGCATTAAAAATTGCTTTTTTCCCCCCTTTGCCTGCTGCCTCACATTTCCCAGGATCAGCCCCACTGCTGTATGCTCACAGCACAGCCAGACATTATCATGCTCTTCTTAATTTTCCAGCCATGGCCAGGCTGGAGTGACTTTTCCAATATAACCCAACCACTCTGCTCCATCAGCTGCCAGTTCTTGTCTTTAAACATGAACTCTGACCAAAAGCCTCATGGTACCTGCAGTAAACCTGTTCCTGTTGCAAACTCCAACAACTTATCAAAGCACTCACTCTCTGGTACCCTGATCTACTGGAGACAGGGAAGGTGGGAGAAGCCAGGGTATTTGTCATGGCTTCTAGACTTTTAAGAAGCCTAAAATTAAGCCAGAGCAGCAAAGGGTGGCTCTGGTTGAGACCAGCTACCTGTGGGTCCTCCAGGGTCTCTTGGGAAGGGAGGCAACACAGGTCTGCATGAGAACATACACCAACAACTCTCCCGCAAGGAAAAGACTTGGAAGATGCTGTCCAGGCCTCTCTCCCTGCTCCTTCCCTTTCTGCCCATCATCAAAACCAAAACCTTTTAGGACTTTTCTTGGTTAAAACAGAACTAAACAGAAAATACCCACAACATCAGCTGCTGAGGCACGCTCTGGGATCCGGCAGACCTGCAAGTCCAGCTCAGGGCAGGAATTTGAACTGGGGGTGTTGCATTACAGGACAAATCCAGATCCCATGCTACCCAGTATTCTGGGCTTGTTTCTCCCCTTTGCCCAACCAGACGTTGCAGCCTGGACCTAGTTGTGTCCACCAGAAAAGTTTAATGAAAATCAACCATCCACCACCCAGCAACTCTGTTTTTAATGAAACCATGGAAGGAAACTCATTTGCTCAAAGGCTGAAGATGCAGACTTGGAGGCCTTTGATCACCTTCTCCAACCAGACTAGACAACTGATCAACATCAACTGCAACCAAAGAAGGACTCTGTGATATTTCTCTTCTCATTAGAAGCACATTTTTCAATGCCTTCTAGGAAGGACTCGGTAAAAACCTTTTAAAACACTCAAATAAAGATCAGTTCATTCTTCACCTCCTGTTATTTGTCAGCGTGTCCAAAGATTCTGGTAGACGGCCCAGAAAACAAGATTGATCACAGAATCAAAGAATGGTTTGGTTGGAAGGGACCCTCAAAGACCACCTTTGCAGAAAGTGTGTTGCTTTCCACCTCTCACACACTGAAGAGTTACAGCGTTTCAGCTTCTCCTTTTCAAACCAGAGTTCAGGGGTGCTGATCTGTAATTCCCACTGCCCCTATTAATACTTTAATTAAAAAAAATAATAACCCAACATTAGAATGTTATCTAGTCATGGAGAATACTAAGCTGTTTTTTAACAGCCCTATTTTTGCTAGTACCTTTGGTGTTTCATTCCCAAACTCTTTTAAAACCTGTTGCTCTTCCACTTGAATTTCCTACTTTGCTCCAGCATCTCTATCTCAAACACTTGAGTTTCAGAGGGAGGCTGCTTATCTTTACTACCCAGAGGGACTGGGTGAGGGCAGGCTCTCAAACTTGCTCCTGAATGACATGGGGAAGTCACTTCAGCAGCACGAACTAGTGCAGGAAATGAACTGTGTCTTCAGTCCTGCCTGCCCAGATTTTCTCCCCAGCCCTCTCTCTGATGTCCTTCAGACAGGATTCACTCCTCCAGGCCCCCAGCTCTGCAGGGCCCCTTCAAAACTGCTTTATTTCCAGATTGTGGTTACCTGCCCTACTCCATGGCTCTTTCAGTCTGTTCCTCAAGACCTGGACTTTTGTCCTTATTCCCTTTCTTATAAATATTTTTAACAACTGTTTTACTTTGCTCCTTCACGACAGAATTCTGTCTCACCTGGATGCCTGTAACCTTTCCAGGTATCTACAGGGCTGTCTTGACAAGTCTAAGGATGTTATTTTCTGATCTTCTCCCCTGCAATATTTTGTAACACAAGTAATTTTTTTTAGTCCATTGCTGAACCTGTAACTGTACTGTGGTCCCTGCTACTTAACAACTCAACAGTAATTGTATCTTGAACCAGTTCTTATGTCTTAGTCCTAAAGCAAGGCTTACTCTAGACCAGGCTGTTACAAGACATGATCCTTTAAGTAAGTTGAGATGTTTGCTCACCAAAATGTTAGCCAGCCCCTTCCCAAACAATCTGATAGCATGGTCATAATGGAATTTACTTTTTCTTACAGGTTTATGAGGATGCATGAGCCTTAGTTTTCTTCCAAGCCCCATGAAACCCACAACTTCCTTCTTGTCTGGAATAGAAAACTTCCTAATACCTCCATGTCATTAAAATATAGAATTTATATCCAACATATATGCAGCTGTTTGGTCATCACTACTCCAATTTCCTCTCAGATTTTACAGCAAATTTTAGATGTAGTGTTCTTCCCTTATGGCCCAGCACACCTGCTCAGTACAGTGTGATGGCAGGTAATGCAGTATCTTATTGATTTTCATCACCCCCACCATGTTTCAATCAGACCAGCTGTGCCAAGATCTTTTTTCCCCACCAAGCAGTCTACAACAACTATTTTTGTCTCATGTTTCCACACAGATGTGCCCATCCCTTAGTCCAGCCCACAGCCTGGCAGCTGGTCGTCCCTCCTGTGCACACAACTCTGCCCTCAACCTCCAGGTACCCCAGATGGAACAGCCCCGACAGCCTCAGCCCTCCACCAGCGCTGTGTTCAGTCCATCCTCCCAAACCCCTGCCCACTTCCCATGCCACCAGTCAAGGGACACCTTGGCTGAAGTGAAAACCAGCACATGCTGTGAAGTTGTGGCTCTTCGCTTCACCTGCTTGTCACATCCTTTTCCCAGGCACGCCCTAAGACTTCAGGAAGAGGTCCCGCCATGTCTGAAATCCTATCTTGTTCCCAGGCTCCCAAATTTAGCTTCCCAGGTAACTCAGCTTCAGGAATGACAGCCCCAGGCTTGCCCCAAGCACTCTGACACCTTCCGGGACCTACTTGTCCACTCAAGAGGCAAATGAGCAGATGGATCTCCTCATCATCAGGAGCCTGTATGTCCCACCACCAAATCCTCTGCCATTCAAACCTCCCACAGCTGCTTGCCCAGCTTCTGGAGGCATCTCCAGAACACAAACCAACTCCTCAACCAACCCTTTGGTTATAAATCGCCCCTTTAATCCCGTCCAGTTCCAAGTCTCCACAAATACAAGGCAAGGCAGCCAGTGCCGTGGTGGGAATGGACCCTGACCATCTGCAGAGGATTTGATGCCATCTCTTCTCCACCAGCTCAGCAGTTCTGGCCTCAGGATGCTTTCTGGAGCCTGGAGTGCCTCCACTTGTTGCTCTGTGTAGTATTTTATCAACAGATAATCACTGGTAAAGCGTGTCCTCTCTGCACTCTTGTGTGCAGTTCCTAGTGCAATTAAGCCAATGTATTTCAATTCCCATAATTAAGCAAAGAATTTTGCTTTATGACCATATAAAGTCCAACCTTTAAACTAAAAATAGACTGACCGTTAACGGATTCTTTTTTTTAATTACTTTAAACCACCAATTAGAGACTTTCATTGGACAAGATAAGTTACATACGGCCTTGGAAAAGCCTGCCAGGACTCATTTTCCAGGACTTTTATTGACAGGTGCAGCTCAGAAGCCAATTTTTTTTTTTTTAAAGATGGAATGAGCCTCTGAACACAGCAGACCTATCCACAAACCAAACTGTTTGCATGCATGAAAGCAGAGATGACTTTTGCATGAATTTGCAGTGCTTAGTTCAGAGTTATTAATGAGAGAAAATAATTCAAAGCCTCTAGTCCCTGCTTTGCTCAGACCTGCCTGGTTGCCCTTCAGCAGCCCCTGGCAACGGTGATCCTACTGTCATTTATTATTTAAATAAAACAATCTTTTTAATAAAAAGAAATTCTGACCCCATTTAAACTCTGTACCTGACCAGACACTGGCTTCTTTCCTTCACCTCTGGTGCTGCTCACACAACATTATTCTTAAGCTGACCTGCCCACACAGCTCCTGATAAGCCAATGCTACATTGCCAGCTCTCCTCAGCATCACTCGAGTGGGAGGTTTAAATACCAGATTTCACAAAATCCTTTCTCCATGATTCTTAGCCCTGGCGTTTCTTGAAATATTGACAGATCAGCTTGCCCAAAAGTGAGACAGCTGGACCAGTTTCTGCTGGACTGACACAGAGAGAGGAGCTGGTCCCTGAAATCCCAGTGCTCACCTCTCGACCCTCACATTAGTTCTGAGGAGCCTGGATGGGCTGATGCCGATGTGCCAGTGCAGACTCACCCCCCAGGAGCTGCTGGTCTCAGCTCCTCTGCCCATATGGAATGCCCAAGCAAAAGGCAAGTGCAGGCAGGTCCCAAATCTCAGGAGACTGTGGGCAATAAAGCCATCAGCCTGCACTGCACTGCTGTGCAACCAGGATGGAGCATGGAGAAATAAAACATATTCCCCAGGGAGACACTAGAACAAGCCCAGCCCAGGGGAGAGAGACACCCTTCAAAAGGTAATGCTGCTCCCCAGTGTCCTAACAGACAGGTCCTGCCCGATGCACAACCACTGTCCTGCCTTTCTACCCAGACTGAGAGCAAAACCCGCCAAACCTCTGATATCCTGGCTGGAGGGCACTGCAGACACGATGGGCAGCCAGCGGTTTGGGCCTGAGTTGCACATCCAAGACATTCACCAGCAATGGAAAAACCATCCCTGCTCATTTACTGACCCTCAGCTCCCAGCAACAGAAACTACCCAGGCACGTATGATACAGATCCTCCTCTCAGCACCGGCCACATCAGCACAGTGGTGCCACAGAGGAGCTCAAACCATTCCCGTGGGGGTCACCCCACAGCAGAGCCCCCGCAGCGCCCTGTGCCACTGCTGGGCCCTGCATCGGTCCAGGGGGATGATGATGATGTCTGAGAGCCCAGGCTCAGCTCCCAGACCTTCCTGCAAGAATGACAGTGCCACCTCTGCACTCTGAGGTGCATCAGTGACATGTGGTCTCTTGCACCAAGATGTTCACTCACTGGGGCTGTCGCACAGTCTCTGCACCATGTCCAGTATCAAATCCAAACCCACTGGGGTCAACATGGTCACGGGGCTTCAGATGCAACTTGCAAGCCACCTTTACAAGCAACTCTCTATAGAAATCAACATCATGCCTGGGATGACATTTCAACATAAGGAGGTTTTTCCCAGAAAAGCTGTCTAAGTCTCTCCAAGACATGCACTTGCCATCCCAGTGGCACGCAGAGGACAGGTCCCACAACAGCCACCTCCCTCCAAGGTCTTGCTAGCCATCCTTTCTCGCTGCTGAAGTAAATCCACACCTCTCACCTCTCAGATCTCCGACAGAAAGAATGAAGCTTTTTTTTTTTTTTGCCTCTTGCATATTTCAAGATAGTGTTTCAAGAAAAAAACACTTCAGCACCACAGCCCGGGAGGCTCAGCACAAACTCCCACAGCTGGTGTTGCAGCCAGTCCTCTTTGCACTTCAGTCTGCTACGTGGCCTAAGACTCAGAAAGGGCTGAGATGTTTATTTTTGCAAAGCTAACATCAGGATGGACATCAAACCAACTGATGACCAGCAAAGCCAAGGAATCATCTGAGTTCAGACAGAATTCCCTGCTGGGGAGATCCAGCACATTCCCACTCAAACCAAGCGCTCTCCCAGCTGATGCACAAAGGATCATGTCATGAACCTAAGGCTCAAGACAAGGTGCAGAAATGGCCAGGCCATCCACCCAGGCAGTCTCCTGTTTTACCTGGGGCCATGTCTTCAGAGCCATCAGCACAGCCAGAGCCAAGTTCCACAGCAAAGCAGTCCCTGCTCAGGACCGGACAGTCACATTATCTGCATTTTGGATATTTTAATCTCTAGCTTGGTCTGATGAATTTACACCCACTGGTTGGTAGATCTTGTCTTTTGTCTCAGTTAAACCCAAACCAGATCAGGTCCTGTGCTCCACGACAAACCCAAACTACGTCACACAGGAACAGAACTTCGCTGCAGAACCACCCGCCTGATATGGGCTGCAGAACTACTGCAGACACTGCCACGGCCCTGGGGACGTCCAGCACAGTCCTGGTCACCCAAAATGAGACAACACCCACACACAGGTAAAATCTACAGGGCTCCACCTTGGCTGGCCACGGTGCCTTCCAGAGCAAAAGGCTCATGACCAGGTCCCCTCTCCAGAAGAAGGAGCACCAGCAGTATCGATCTGCAGAGGGACAGTGAAACATTGTTTGGGGATATCCAGCCATTCACTCTGTCTTGTTTTAATCAGTCAACATTCAAAAGACAGATAGCGGGGCCAGAAATCCTATATCTTTATCTTTTCTCACTTAATCTCCAGCTGACGTTTTTCTGTGAAAGCATGTCTCATTCCTCGCTGTGTGACTTCAACTCTCTCTCTTCTGTGATATTTTGCCTCAAACGGGCTACAGAGCTGGTTACTACTTTTACAGAGACAGGAGTGGCATGCTCCAACTTTCCCAAAACACACGACTGCTCATCTGGCTTCAGACATAGAACTGCAGAGGTGGGACCAGCAGAGCTACCCCAGCTACCCCGTGATCCCCTGGGACCAGCTGCCCGACACCCCTCGGCTCCCTGTGGCAAAGGCTCTGCCAGAGCCTCTGCCATTGGGATCTTATGGGCTTCTCCAAGTGCCACCCCCACTCCCAGCACCCACGCAGATGCTGATGCCCTCAGACAGCAGCGCAGGTGCACCTTGGCTGTACACCTCTGCCAGCCCCAACCTTCCTGCCTTGTTCCAAAAGCCTTTTCCCACCCTCCATACAGACAACTCCTCATCTGCTGTGACTGCTGGGAGCTTCCCCCCTCGGACAAACTCTTTTCACCTGTCTTGGTGCCTGCCCTGAGTCTGCCGGCTCAGGAAATGCCTTTGTTAATGACAAAGCAACACACCTGCCCAAAGCAAACCCACTCATCCTTTCCCTTCCAATGTACCCCTCCAGCAGCAAGTTCTACACCATCCAAATTGCAGTAAAATATCCAGAATGTCTTTGGAGATGTAACGCTCTGAACCCCTAAAAATGGATGATTTGGCCTTTACTTCTCTCTGTTACCTGCAGCTGCTCTGCACTAACAACACATAACACACCGCCCAGTAAAGCCTTGTGGCCCACTTGTATTTCACAAGGAGCAGGTTGCATTTTAGACTCCTGTGTGAGCTGCCCTTCCCCCTGACTGCAGTGCTGCTAAAACACAGTCTCGTCAGGAACTGAAATGCTTTGGAAAGACAAAAAGTGAAAAAGAAGGATAGGCAGGCTAAGAGGAACTCCCAGAGCGGACCTGGGACCATCTGGCACGAGCGGTGCGGGAGGAGGGAAGCAGCCTATCTGATGGGAGCAGAGCAGGCAGCCCAACTCCAGCAGCAGAGCTCCCAGAGCTGCCACATGAGAGGAGCATCCTTGAGAGGAGCATCCTTCCTGAACCATCGGCCTATCCCCCTCAGCCATCCCAACACAAAGAGATTCCGCTTCACAAAAAAAAAAAAAAAAAAAAAAAAAAAAAAAAGCCATGAACTTCAGGCCCAACAATTAGGCTCTGGGTAAAACAGGCTTTTAACAAAGGTTATAATTTTGGAAGTCCATTTAAATTAACCTTAACTAGCTTTAAACTCTATATACGTATCTCCTTGCCACGCTCACAACCCACGCACATTTCGCAGTGCCAACGAGCTAAATCATGTGCAAGTGAGCAGAGTAAAAGGAACCACAGGCTTGAAAAAAGCTCTGGGCTGAAACTCTCTTTCATTGTTGCAAGCAGCACAGGAGATGGCAACAGCAGAAGGAATCAGGAATAAAAATGGAACTTCGCTTGTTTACCTCGTCGGTTTTGTCAAAACATTGTGACAACACTATGCGTGCAGCCCTCTCTGTTCTGCCACCAAAAATTAAGAGCCCTTCACCTATCTTCACGCATTACAGGAGAAAGGCAAGAAGAGTAAAACTTTTACGGAGAGAAATGAGTGTGCAAAAAGTACAAAACCCAGCATGAGAACTTCAAACTACACTGGGCTCCTCTTCCAGAGAGTCCAAACACCACCACGCACAGTGACCCTCCAGCTACACAAGCTGAGTTAACAAGGAGCAGGCGGCCTACGAAGGAGGGGAGGAAGAAAATAAAAGGAAAGTTTGGGTAAGCCTAACAAAAAGCAAAGGAAAATAAAGAAAAGGAAAAGTTAAAAAAAAAAGAAAGAAGACAAAATATGTAAATTGGGATTTCAAAAGTTCTTGACAGTGTGATTTTAACAGAGAAACTCCCAGTGCTCCAGGCAGAGCCCTTCCTCTCCAAAAGCCATTCAATCCAGTAAGAAGCAGCAGGTTTTTGAAGGAGCAAATTGCACAGCTGTGGAAGAATTTGCCTTCCCTGCCTTCTTTCCAACTCACCTAAGAGAAACTCGCTTTCTACCCGTCGGATTAGCAAGACCGAGGAAATTGGTTGGTTCTAGTTACACTTTGAGTTTTCGTGTTTGACGAGAGCCCCCTGAAATGTAAACCTGTTTTAGCATTCTTGTACATTAATGTCATTGTTCTCCCTGCTGGCTCCCACAACTTCTGTCACAGACAAGTCAATCAGATTTGGTATATGCCTGAGGGACGGGGAAGGGGAGGGCTGGGTTTAAAGCAAACAAGCAACCAAAAAATAATTATGTCAGTGCTCTGCAAGGTGTTGGATCCAAACGCGGTGGATCTGCTGAAGTCTTCGATCCAAAACACTTGGCAATTTTACTTTAAAAAAAAAAAAACAACAAAAAACCCAAAAAAAGTTTGACCTGTTGAACTTAGAGAAAAGCAAGTGGCAGACCTTTGAGGAAGGGAGACAACATGTGCGGGTGCAAAAACGTCATGTGCCGTAGTTCACCGCCTTAGAAGAAATCAGAGTTTTGCTTTGCTTGGTTTTGCTTTTTTCTGAAGTGCCAGCGAAAGGCGCTTCCCAAAGGGGGGGCTTTACAGAGTTTACGGGTGCCAAGGTGGAAGCATGAAGTGAAGACATGCCAAAAACGTCAGGTTTGCATAAACCCTTCTGGAAAAAGTGCACTGTGTTTTTTTTTTGTTTTAGGAAAAATGCATATCTACCAAATCTCCACTGACCAGGGGCCACTTGCCCACGCAAAGTCGCATCAATTGGCAGCATCAACGCTGACATTTTTTGCCTTCTCCTTCCACCCCCCTCCCCAATTTTTTTTTCCTTGGGAGACATACAGCGCCACTGCATTAGAACGTACAAGAAATGAAAACAGTGAGTACGACTGATATAGATCCATTGACTTTTTATTACAAATGTACTTGATCACTTGGCTTCAAAAAAGTTTAAATCAACCCCTATTTTCTGTACGCCAGTACAAAGTAAAATCTATTTTACAAATTAAATACCTAAAAATTTGACAAAAATATTAAAGTTTGATGGAAAAAACAGTTATAAAAATCTTAAATCCCCTTTTAAGAAGATAAGAGATAACATTCCCTCCCAACCCCCACAGTCCTGTTATACAATATTAATAGTCATTTTTTTTAGAATAGGTAGGTATGTTATATCTTGCTGTTAGCATACAAGTCACTCTAATAGCTTTATCTGTATATACTCCAGTTAGTGCATGAATGTCATCTGATTGAATATAGTCAACTATCTTTAACTGATCCCTAATTTACATTTCATAGCTTGCATAGTTTGAAGGGACAAAGGTTACACTACAGCTAATCATAAAAAAAGGTGGTTACAGTGCTATTTTTAAAGGCAACAAAGTAATTGCTCCCAAAAAAAACCAAACCCAACCCAAACCAAACCAAAAAAAAAGAAGTTATCGGTCGGCTCTGAGCAGGGGTTAAATCCCCGGCAGCAGCTCTGCCTGGCTCTCAGGGTGGGCTCTGCATCCACCCACTGCCCGTCGGGCAGCCCCTCTGCGCTTCCCACGTCCCGGGACAGGCTGGGAACCGCTCTCCCGGCAGCGCTACCCCCAGCACATTTCAACCCCTGCGCGGGATACGCACAAAAAAGTGACACTGTCAAGTATTTATTTCCTTTTTTGTTTGTTCGTTTGGGGTTTTTTTTCAGTTAAATTTTCCAATTTAAAGAAAAAAATAAAAAGTGCTCCGCCGCGTCCGGGTGCGCCCGGCGGGAAGCTCGGGGCGCTCCCGACATCCCGCGGCCGGGCTCCTGCATCGGCTCCGCGGATCCCGCCCGGCCCAAGCCTCCGAGGGCACCCCCGGAGGGGTCGGGCCACAGTCCCCCCGGCTCCCGGGAAGCCGCGGGCTGCCTCCCGCCGCGGGACCGCCAAGAAGAGGCAGGAATCAACAGCGGCTCGCGCTGTCTCTTTTTTTTTTCTTAAATTTAAATTCTCAGAGGCAGAGCAATTTAACTTTTTTTTTCTCTTTTAACAAAAAAAAATATAGAATTTAATTCGGAGGACGTTTCTCCATTACCATTAAACCACTTAAAGGGTGGTTGTTTCAATGGTAAATTACTTGACAGTGTCCCTTTAACTTAAAAATAAAATAATGTCAGTATTGCAATGAATTTCAAGTTTTCTTGCACGTAGTCATTATAAAGTAGCTTTTATCATGCTCTTGGACCTATTCTACAAGACATTTAAAAGCATATCATCAAGGAAAATATAAGGCATACTTCTCAGGAATTAGGTATCTTGGCACATTTGAGCATACTGTCTTTTTTTAAAACAACACATATGGTCAAATATACCTTTCTTCTTCTAACATTAAACAGGGTTTTCTGTACTTTGTTTTAAATACTGAGATATTAGAGCCTTGGTAAAGTACCGAGCACCGCCGGGAAAACAAAAATTAAAACAAAAAAAGCAAAAAAAAAAAAAGAAAATAAAAAATGAAAACTAGAACAACCAGGAGCAAAATCCCACGAATCTTTACAGTCATTTTAGTCTTTCGTTATCATTCATCAAGTCCTTGAACATACAGAACGTGCGTTAAAAGAAGGAAAAAAACCAAACCAAACAAAAAAAAAAAACCCAAAACAACGAAACACGCAGAAGAAACCCCCCCCCAAAAAAACGAGACAAAAAACTGACCACAAGTTCTCGGACACTGTTCACAGAACCGCCCGCGGGCTGTCCCAGGCTGTACTGGTTTGACTGGAACCGCGCGGCCCGTGCGCTCCTCGGGTCAGCCGGATCCTGGGCAGGATCCGGGCGGCGCGGGCGAGGAAGACCACGGGAGCAGCCTGCCTCGCTTAGCGGTGCTCCCAGGAGCCGGGGGGGACGGAAGGACACTCCGCCGTGCTCGCCTCGCCTGCCGCTACTTATTGCCGGGAACACGCCGTGGAACTACGGGGCGCCGGAGCGCGTCCGTCGGCAGCGCGACAACTTTGGGGAGGGCAGTGAACAGCAGGACCGAGACAATCAATCAAGTAGCAAAAACCAAAGCAATTAAATTCCTAACTACGTCTAGCAGCATGGAGAGTGCAGTCCCGACACATCACAGTTGAAGTACAATAATCGCTGGAACTGCCCATCCAGAGCCTCCGAATCAGAAGCAGGTTATCAGACACATGTTTACATGCAATTGAGAACCATTTCAAATGTCACATTACGCACTCCGAAAAAAGCTTATTTCACTACTGGGAAATAGGAAAAGTGCACATTAAAGCAATTTTAAACATTTCCAGTGATTGTTTATAAAAGAAACAGAAACACCTCGCTACCAGCGTCTCGTGTTTAACTTTCTGTGAACACTAACAGCAAACTTCTTTCAAGGGTAATAATGCATGGTACAATGGAAACAGCTTGTTTTGACACTTACAGTACATCTCAAAAAAAAAAAACAAACCAAGAAGAAAAAGGGAATTATAATTTCAACTGGGAATAAAATGACAGCAGGAAATCAAATTCTTTAAAACAAGCTTTTTTTTTTGTTTTCTCCCCACCCTTCCAAAACTCCATCCTTGCCCCTCGGTAAAGAAGCGCCGGCAGCTCCTGCTCACACAGGAGCAGCTCAGCTCTACCTGGCCCCTAACTCTGCCAAGACCATTCAGCAAAATGATTGCATCCCAAAAAAACTTCCGAGTGGAACAAGATCCTAGTTTCTCTGAAATGCTCTCCTACTGAATTCCAGCCAAGAAAAGAAAAGAAAAGAAAACAACAACAACAACAAAAAAAAAGTTTTCTTTTCACTGTTTAAGGCATCTTCTTTTTTTTTATAACATTTTCTCTTCACTCGCAATGATGATAGTCATGCAGCAGTTTAATGATAAAAATATATTAATATTTTACTATACAGCAGCAAGAAGTTAGTCAATTAAAAGCACACCAACTTTCTTTTTTTTTTTAAAGAAAAAAAAAACAAAACAAAACATAACCGGAAAACAACAAAGACAACCTGTAAAAGTCTATTATTATTCTTATTATATTATTACAAACAATTTCAATTTGGAGAACACACCTGGACACATTAGTGTTCTGACAAATCTGCGTCTCCCTAGCCTAGGCTTGGAGCAGAGCTGGGACGGGGAGGGCAGGGCACGGCCAGGTATGTAGCCAGTAATAACTAGCACCACAGCTACATGGAAATCCGTTACGGACACACACCGGCTTGGCTTTCACTGTCCAACCAAACTCCGACCCCCATGGCTCAGTGGGATCACACTGCACTGGTTCCTAACAGGCCTACGGAAGTTTAACAGGGATCAAAGCATCGCTCCGGACCTCTCCCGAGTTCAGGATAGTGCTAGTGCCAGTGGCGACACGGAAAGATTCGCTACCTGCTGTCCGAAAAAACAGGTGCACTGGAAACCGCTGCACGTCAGGTTAAAGTACTTTTAAGTACACAGAATAAAAAAAATATATTATGAACAATACAAGTACATCTCATATACACAATAATGACAATACGCCTACTCAGTTGTAAACCAAACAGGTGCAGAAAAAAAATATTACGGGAGGAAATTCTTTACTTTTCGTTTTTTT
>NW_020897720.1:298729-315946 GCF_003984885.1 Neopelma chrysocephalum
CGCCTCCTGCCGCCGCCGCCGCCTCGGCCGCCCCCGGCCGCCGCCGCCGCCTCCTCCTCCTCCTCCTCCTCCTCCCGCCGCCGCCGCCGCCGCCGCCGCCGCTGCTGCAACAGCCCCCGCGGCCACCAGCCGGCCGCGCTCTCGCGAGATCTGCCGGAGCGAGGAGAGGGCGCGGGAAGGCGGCAGAGAGCGGCCCCCGCCGCCGGCCGCCCCGGTGAGCGCCGGCAGCGCCCAGCGCCGCCGCGCGGCCGCCGCGGGTACTGCAGCTGCCGCGCCGCTCTGCCCCGATCCCGCGGCACCGCCGCCTTCCCGATCCCGTTCCCGCGGCACTGCCGCCTTCGCGACCCCACCGCCGCCTTCCCGACCCCGATCCCGCGGCACCGCTGCCTTCCCGACCTCACCACCGCCTTCCCGACCACGATCCCGCGGCACTGCCGCCTTCCCGACCCCACCGCCGCCTTCCCGACCCCACCACCGCCTTCCCGACCCCACCGGCAGCGGCTCCCGGGTCGTGCTCCTCGGAGGGAACCGTCCAGCCCTCCGCCCCGGTGGGATTACCGGGCTCCGCGGGTGGGATGTGTGTTTGTTCGGGGAGTTGGTAATGGAGTTAATTAATAGGGCTCCGGAGCGGAGCGGGGTAAAGGGAGTCCCCCCGGAGCGCAGCGGGGATGGGGACTGGGGGGGCTGGACGGGCACACACGCCGAGCATCCCCCCCATCCCCGACGGAGGTGGGTTTGGAGGTAGGTTTTGGAGGTGGGACTTGGAGATTTGGAGGTGGGTTTTAGTGGTCTGGTGGTGGGTTTTTGGGGTTTGGAGGTGGACTTTGGAGGTCTGGAAGTAGGTTTTGGAGGTGGGTTTTGGAGGAGAGGCTTTAGTTTATAGTCCTTGTTTCCAAACCCGCATCCCAAGCCAGCTCTAGCCCAAGTAAGCATGTTTTCTCCTGGTGCGGAAGCAAAGTGGCAGGATTGCTTTGGGTAAAAGTCACTGCCCTGCCTGCTGCTTCCAGGACAGCTGCCCTCTGTGGAGGGCATTGATCTACCTCAAGCATCCTAAACAGCCCCCAAGTGTTACACAACGAATGAGGTGAATTTTGGGGTGGCCCACAGGATGTGTTTGGCACTCCTATGCCTTATTGAGGAGACAGGAGTTGAACTGAGGCTTAGAGGATGCTCAGATGTCATGGGAGGAACCCTCAGCCCTGCCCCATGGCTGTGGTTAAAGCCTTGGTGACAGCGACTCTTTGGGTAATTAAAAAAATAAATAGGGAAGCAGTTTCCTTTTACCAAGGAAAGAATATTTCAGAGCTGGCTGAGCTGTTGGCTGCAGGAAAGCCTCGAGTGCTTGGGATGCACAGATGCTGCCTTTGATTTTCAGCCCACCCAAACTCTCTCGAGGTGTCTTTGATGTAGGAACTGCATGTCCAGGCTGGAATCACCTCACTGCATCCATGGCAGGCTGTGGGCTGGAGCTCTGGCAACCCCTTTGCCTTGATTTGCTCTTTTTATCCTGAAGGCGAACGGCATTAAACAGCCTTAACTGAGGCCTATCTTGCTAATGCCACCGGGTATCCTTATGGATAAACCACTGCTTTATCCATGTGGTAGAGTTGGGAAATGCATAACTGCTAAGGAATTGTGTTTGCTGAAAGCCCTGGAAGCATGTGGCTGGTCTGTCTCTGGCTGGAGTGGAGTGGGAATCACTGGTGCTGACGATGCTGGCCAGCAGCAGAGGTTATTTTTTAATCCCAGCACAGGCCAGTGTTACTGTTTCGAGGGCGAATGTGCTCTAGGTGGGCACCAGCAATCCCGGGAAGAAGACATTTATGCTTTGGTAGGACTGTGTTGGTGAGTCTGCTTGCCCAGCACCATTCTGTGTTGGAAGTCACAGCAACTACCTGATGCTCTGGTTTTGAGACTGAGTTTGGCTAGAATACAACATTTGGCTATTTAAGTAAAGAAAACAAAGCAAAAAAGTTGCTTTTCCCCCTCAATTTCAATGAGAACTCTTCCACAGCAGTCCATCCTGGGCGTCTGGCCATGACAGTCTGCCCAGTGCTAAAAACAAGATCGTGTGGCCGAGGCAAGCCTGGGATGGCCACTGGGTGAGGTGAGGAGCCAAACAGGACAGACCAAGGCAATGGATAAGTGCAGGAGCCCGGGGAGTCTCTTCATGCCTTGTCCTGGTACTGATGGCCAAAGGCTGGATGGGATCTTGCAGCGAGCTCCTGTGTCGCACACTGCCCTCCCTGCCTGTTGCAGTCATATCAGTGTCTTCCATGTGGTTATCAGGCTGCACCCTGGGCTGCTTCTGTGGGTTCTGCTGGAACCCATCCCAGACCTCTGCTCTGAAAATCAGAAATCTTTTCGTCCCCAGTCACACAACTCTCGGCTTGGGGATTTCACAAGATTTTCTCGTGTTTTCTCCCCTTCCACATGTGTCTCAGTAGCAATTATATCCCCTTCAGCCCTTCCTGATAGCCTAAATAAGATCAACTTTTGGTAGTTTCCTCTCATAAGATAAATCCTCCTTTCTTTGACGGTTGTAGTCGTAGTTTATCGCACCAGTTTCAGTTCCTCAGAAAGACAAGGGAAAATGTTTTTCAGAGTTGTGGCTGGGAATTCAGGCTTAAGATCAATGGGCCTTTTGTTTTGAAATCCAATTCAGTGGGCTTTTAAGAACATATCTGATCATTACAGCGAGCATCTCCAACGTTGGAGCCCAAGCCTGTTATTCAGCTACGAAACAACAACTCTGCTGACTCCAAGAACTTGTACAAACATTTATAATCAACAGGAGGGAAGCTAAGAGCCATTCAAACAACAGATAAGATTAGTAACTGAAGTGGCTGGGCTGCAATTGTTATTGTGCAAGTCAAAGAAAAGGCTGTCACACACGGAGGATGTTGCCAAGAAAGATTCATTCGAGTCGCCGAGTCATTCTTCTGTCCGAATTCTCCTGCAGTCTTCCCAGATCTATTCAGGCTGAGTTGGGCGATTTGCTGGATTAGGAGGCGAATGAGTTTAGACTTTTTGCCACGTTGTGTCACATATTTGCCTCGGTCCCATCCTTGTCCAGCGCTCCCACCATGGAAAAGAGATCCAGAGAACTTCCTGCACCATGATGGGACTTGGAGCACTGAAGCACTCCAAGCAAAGTCACTGTTGCCATCTCTCAGAGCCAGAGCAAAGTTACAGCTGTGGGGGGATGTCTGAAGCTGTGCAAAGGCTTAGACCAGCCCCTGAACCAGAGCGTGTAACAGGATGGTGAAAGCTTCCTTTGCTTTCCATGTGGGTCCCCCTCAGAGCCGTGCCTTTGGAGTGAGGAGTTCAGCACGGCTCACCCACTGTCGTGAGGGGTTGGTTACCCCGTGAACAAGCCCCATCGTGTGCAGGGAACAAGAAACCAGCACACAACATGTGTAAGTCATTTAGGAAGACGAGAATGATGAGCGGCGCACACAATAGAGCTGCTATTAGGATCTGTCGATCCTAATTAAAAAAATACTTCTCAATGAAAATTATTTATAAAAAGAAATCACAGTGACCCTAAATCAAATTATTTGTGAATGGTTTTTAGTCTCCCCAATCAGTTAAAACTCCTGTGTTAGTCACTGGACGTCATCCAAGCTGCATGCTGAATGAATAACATCTCTGCCAAATTTCATTTTTTTTTCACCCTCACCCAGTTTGGCACAGGACAGTTAAAGTCATTTTTCTAAATATCTTTCAGAACATCAAGCAACTGTAAAATAACAATGGGAAAGCTTGGCCACGGATAACTGCAGCCCTCCAGTTGGAACCGCTTCTCTCCGAAAAAACAACTCTGGTTCCTTTGATGGTCTGTTTTGGGTGAGCACTGAGGCAGGGATTCCTCTACAGGGATCCTAGAGGGTCAGTGCCCTGCCAGGGAGCCTGGATTCCAGCTGTTCCAGAGTGGGGCACAGCTGGATCCAGACTGACCCTGGGTGCAGGGTTGGTGTCTTTCTGGCCACCTGCTAGAGAGTGACACCCTGAGGACACACCAGCCATTCCTTGTCCACAACAGCAGTTTCCATGGTGAGCTGCAAAGATGCCTCTTTTGCTCACTCTTAAAAAAAAAAAAAAAGAGGAAAAAAATGGAATTGGTGACTGCACAATGGCAGAAAAAGTTCTTGCTTCTTGTGTCTGCAAAGATAAAGTGGCAATTCTTCTAAGCACTACGTGAAGTCCCATCCAAGAGAATTAAGTTTGGGATTGTTTTCATGATGACTTGTCCCAATTCCAGCATGCTTTCTCTTCTCCCTTGACTGGCCTGCAAGTCTCCCCATTTCTCTTTTCTCAGCAAAATGTCTTCCCCCTCATTCTTTCTCCTTCTGGCCATGGAGGACTCTGCAGTGCCATCACCTGCAGAGAGGGAGGATCCTCCCCACTTCTTGGTTCCCAGTGAAGTTAGAGGGAAGCATGGTTCTCCAGCTCCCTGCCTAATCCAGTAAGTGCTGGCTGCTGTTCTGTTGAAAACCAGCAATTAATGGCCACCAAGTTCTAATCTTGCTGGTTTTCAGTGAGAAGAATTTATAAAACCAGGGCTTTTTGCTCTTTGCCTCCTAAGGGGGAGCAAGGAGTAGAGCCCAGCATTATGTGCAGCAGTTAGCAAAGGCTGTGTCACCCCTGTGTGTGACTGCCTGTCTCCCAGTACCCACCTGGCTTCTTTGCCTCTAGTCCAAGTGGTGTGATGCCTGGCTGGGCCTCTTGCTTCCTTTCCTTCTCCCCATGCCCCACCCATGCTCCATCCCCCTGGGTGTCCAGGAAGATGGGCATAGCTGGCTCAGTGGGACAGCTGCTCTGGTTCCTGGTGACCAGCTGGCTCATCCTTTTATTAGGATGGCAGCACTCCTGCCTTTTTGCTGTTTGATTCCTTTTGTTTTCATGCTGCCTTGCTGGAGTCTCCAGAGCTGTGTCCTGATGGTCCTGTGGTGATGTTCCTACAGCCGTGACCCCAGGTCCTTGACTGGTACAGCAAGGCAGCTCACATCCTCTCTGGTCTTGCTTTTCTTTCTGGGCTTATGAACATGCTGGGGTTTGTGGGCTGTGAATCCATCCCCCCAAAGCATGTTTTTGGGAAGTGTGCTTTATAAAGCACTGGCAGGCATTGTCTGCAGCCTTCTGGGATTCCCAGCCCTGTCTGATAGAGGTGCATCCCACTCCTGTGCCAGAATACCTGATTTATCCTGCCATTAATTTGCAAAAGCTGTTGGATCAGACCAAGTGGAGTCGCTGACATGTCCAAGAGCAGTCCAGCCAGTGCAGGCTCCCAGAGGAGAATGGGATGGGAGAAGGCAGTGCTCTCCACACCGTGTGGAGAGGAGTCTTGGCACTAGAGACTCCCAGGTGTGAGTGTCCCTTGGGACAGCCAAACCTCCATACCTCCTTCAGCCAGGGAAGCTTTCTGGCCATTTGTAACTTCTGTTTTTGAGGTTAAGACTCCAGTCCCTCCTTGATGCAGTTTCTTGAAGACTGTGATTCTTTCCCAGAATACTTTAAACTCCCTTTCCTTAAAAATCGTGTGAGGATGTTGGCAAGTCTCAACTCATGGAGTAGATATTTTACAATCTTTGGAAATGTCCTTCATATGTCCCTGTGTCCAAATAGCCTTCTGCAGCATTCAGACAACCTACTGAGAGCCATGCAAACCCATCCTCTCACCCATCCTTTCTCCCTGTGAACTCAGGATGGTACCCAGGTGTCAGCCCAAAGCACCTTTGTGCCCCATGGGTTACCTGTGGCCAAGCTCCCCAAGCTCATCCACCAGGAATGCTGAGATAGTGACATTTGTCCTGTTGGCTCTCCATGGCTCTCCATCAAATGTTTCAGGCACCATCACTGCAGTGAGTCTTTCTAGCACTTCCCAGCCCTTCCACTTTGTCCCAAGTGGTGGGATGTTTCCTGGACAGGAGTCTCTTCCTGCTGTCTCCACACACTGCTTCCCATCTCCCTGCTGAGGAGCTGCATCTCCCAGCTCCTATCCAGCATGTTCCCAGTGCGATGCCACACTCCAGCTGGTGGAGAAGTAGAGATTAGAGCCCCTGGGGGTCCAAAGCTGAGGCAGGGCAGCCTCCCAACTTCCATCCCTCCTTGCTTTTCAAAGGTATACTCGTACACACAGCAAACTGTAGAAGAAAGCTGCCAATAAAGACCCTCATCTGCTGTCCCAGTGTTGGTGGCATTGTCCAGATCTGCTGCTACAGACATACCTTCTCAGCATCCCTCACCTGATGTCTTTCTTCTCCAAGTACCAGCCAAAATACTCCCTTTGGGCAACTGGGATTTATCAGGGCACTGCAGGAGGCAGAGCTGGGCAGTAACTGTCTGTCCTGGCGTTCTCAAGTCCCTCAATGAACCCAATCCCACTCACAGGGAGCAAGGTCGCTCACAGAGCTGGGGTGAAATGGGCTGACTACTTCCACCTTGGGCCAAAAAAAACCCAGACACGTGCGAGGATGAGAAGGGAGATACAGAACAAACTGCAGTTTGGAAATGAGATTTAGAACAAATCACAGTTTTGTGTCCAAGAAAAGGATGCCTTGGCTTTTTTTTTTTCCCCCGAAAGAGAAGTTTCTCTCTCGAGATGCTAACCTGACTGTTGCCACTCTGAGAGGACGTAGTGAGTCCTCAGCTTGGAGGTGGGCTGGCTGGGGCCAGTGTGGCACAGTGCTGTGGTTTAACCCAGAGGGCAGCTCAGCATCACCAGCTGCTCATTCACTCCCCCTCTGATGGGATGGGCAAGAAAACTGGGAGGGTAAAAGTGAGAAAAAGCAGGAGCTGAAAGGCAGTTTAATAGGGAAAGCAGAAGCTGCACACAAGTAAAGTAAAAGAAGGAATCCATTCCCCACTTGCCATGAGCAGGCAGATGTTCAGCTATCCAGCTGGGCACAGCAGGGCTCCATCATGTGTAACAGTGACTTGGGAAGACAAATATCATCACCCCAAATGTTCCCCACTTAATATGCTGAGCACGACACTGTATGGTCTGGGATATCCCTTGGGTTTTTTGGGGTCAGTTGTCCTGGCTGTGTCCCCTTCCAGCTCCTTGTGCACCCCCAACCTGCTCACTGAAGCAGAGAAGCAGAAAAGGCCTTGGCTCTGTGTGAGCCCTGCTCAGCAATAACAAAAACATCTCTATATTATCACCCATGTTTTCAGCACAAACCCAAAGCGCAGCCCCATCCCAGCTACTGTGAAGAAAATTAACTCTATCCCAGCCACAACCAGCACACACAGTCCTGGCTCCCCAGCCCCATCCTTTGTGGGATTTGGCTCTGAAGGGAAAACTGCCCCGAAACTCACACAGCAAAGATTCAACTCCAGCTGTGCAGATTGGGCCATGCAGAACAGACAAGAGCTCAGATCCATTACTGGGTTGTGAGGAGCTGATGTCCCTGTGGTGGAACCTCTTGCTGCATCGAGATGATGGTCCCCTTGCACCCTGCACCCACCCAGTGATGTTACTGGTAAAGGTTTTGAATCCTTTATCCCTATGGTGGTAAACTGCAGCCACAAGGCTAATGGGTGTATTCAAGGCTTGTTCTAGCAGTGTAAGCTCACTGCAGAAGCTCAGGACCTGCCTTTTGGATCCCGGGGGCATCTGTGTGTGTGAGTGAATGCAGCCCTGCAGGCACAGCTGATACCCAAAGCAGTAATTTAAAAGGATGCTACATAAACCCAGGAATAGAAAAATACCTACCTGGAGGAGAGCAGAGGCACTGGAGCTTAATTTAAACACTTCCAACTCCCCTCCCTCCCAGTTCTAAAATAAATGGACAAAAGCATGCCCTGGAAATTCTTGTAGAGCCCAGCCAGAGATGAGCCTCTCGTGTCATTTCCTCTGTCCCTTGGTAAGGGTCTGCATGCCTTGGGGTGAGGACCAGGGACCTATGAGGGCCAGGGGGAACCTTCTGCCTTCCTCAGGTCCCACCCCATGCTGGGAACCCAAGTGGTTTTCACGGGGGCAGGTTGAAGGGCAGAGCTGTCTGAGCAGCAAATTGGCTGCGAGGAAAAGGGGAAAGAGCAGTTGTTTATTTTCCTGGAGCTGCAGGGAGCAGCGACTGGAGGCACTTGGATACCTGGTGTGGCAATTTGGGCACTGTCAGAGGAGAGCCAGGGGGCTGTGTGGCAGCTCTGGCTGAGGAGGACAGCTGTGGGTGGCTGCTGGGTGCCTTTGGACCAGTGCAGTGCTGGGCACTCGGGTGCAGAGAGGAGCTGAGAAGCTTGGAGGTGATGCTGGCAGGAGGGAGCCCATCTCCCTTGCCTTGGGTGGTAGGATCTCCTCCTGTCTCCCAGGCTTGTTGCCTCAAAACACCGCAGAGAGTTACCCTCTCTCTCCTTTTCCTGGTGTTCCCTTTCCAGAGAGGGGAACTACCAGCTTCTTGCCTTGTCAGAGCAGGCAGACAGTCCTAGCTCGGAGTGTGGACCAGCCTCTGAGCACCAGTGAGTTCCCCCTTGCAGGGCACATGACAGAGCTGCTGTCTCTCTCCCTGCTTGCTTTGCCAGAGGCTTCCTCAGGTCACATTTGCCCATGTGAACAGTGCCCTGTGGCCAGGCTGCTCCATGGATCCATCAGGGTGCTTTAAGCCTCTCACAGCGTGCCTAGACAGAGAGGCTAGTTTGAGGATATTGCTTACAGGAATATTTCGGGAACTCATTAAAAAGAGAATTATAGACCAGCCCTGGTGTGATTGAGATAACACGGTTTGTAAACGTGCAGGAAACACGAACATCCTCTCAATAATTAAATTCAATTAATTGTTTTACAGCTGCTCAGCAAATACCATGTGGGGAGACGCAGTGCTCGGATCCCTCAAGGTCTGGATGGAGCAGGAAAGAGACTGTGGCGTGTGGAGCACCCGGGCTGCATTAGAGAAAGAAAACTATTTACAAAACAGGACCATTAGCAAACTGGCTTTGCCAGGGAGTTGTGGGACAGTCTTGCAGCCAGAACAGCAGCTACAGACCCCTGTTCTGCTGAAAGCAGTGCTGGGGGCTGGGAAGGGGTTCTGGCATGTACGAGGCAATTCTTGTTCCACAACTGGGAGGGGTGGTGTGAGAGAGGGGGTTAGTTCTGCATCTCAATAGGAAAGGCCTGACAGCAAATGGCATAATAAAACAGCTGCTTTAATAAGATAGAATAAAAGGAAGGATACATAATAGCTCGAGGGACCAAAAGGGAAGAACTTCTTTCCAGAGGAGGAATATGTGTGACACTGGGGGAAAATCCATCCTGGGTTCATCTGATGCTGTAGGAACACAGAGTGTCCTGCATCTGAAGGGGCATAAGACTTGCTGCATTTGATATTTCTCTTTTTACTCTGCTTTATAAAACAGCTATTTCATCGAGCTTTTTGCTGTCAGGCATTTCCCACTGAAACTGGAGAGACCCCCCCCGCACCACCTGCTCTCTCACCCTGCCCAGGGAGTGTCCCCAAGGAACAGGCTTGGCAGGGCACTTGGGAGAGACTGCTCTTCCCCAGGTCAGAGCCATGGCTCCTGCTGACTCTCTGGCTATCCCCAGCCTGGGGAAGCAGGAGAGGTGTGCAGGATCCTTTCCCTGAAGTGGCTCTGGGACCCTCACTCTTGTCCCCACTGCTTCCTTACGTGAAGAAGTGGTGACTCCTGGAAGGGGAAAGGAGTTAAGTGCTCCATGTTGAGTCACAGGAAGCCAGCATTTTCCCCCTAATTGGGGGCTCAGAAACAACCATGCCAGACTGGTTAGAGCTCATATATCCCAGAGTCTCAGGATCCTAGAAAGGGTAGTGGGATGGGAGCCCTGAAATGGTCCTGGCCAGTACTTGCAGCATGACTGTTATCAGCACTAGGTTGGGATGACCACGGCCTCACTGGGCTCAGCCTCATTGAAGCCCAACAATGAAGCCCCTTCTCCCATGCTGTGTGCTCTCCTAGGGATACACCACCTCCCAGGAAAGGTAAGATCATCTGGATGTCCACCCTCAGCATCCCAAGCTGCACTACAGGGCTGCTACCCTGTGTTATGCCCCACCAAGGAGACTTTAGCTCTGCTGCCTTTGTACCTGCCCTCCAGGTAATTTTTGGCCACCATTAACTCAGACCTAAACTGACCTCAAACTGACTAAATGAGACCACCTCCCATCATCCCTCCTCTCGTTCCCTAAAGCAAACGAGCATGTGTGTGTGATCCCAGCACTTCAGGAGGGGACAGAGAGGCAGGAATAGCATCCCCTGGGGCAGGTAAGTGGCGGTGATGTCTGTGCCCCAGCACTCCTGTAGCAAGCAGAGCCTCCCACTGAAGCCTCTGCCTTGGCAGAGCTGGCCTGGCAGCCTTCCCAGGCGATGAATTCTGGACGAGGAAATACAAATCGTTGTTGTCCCCGGCTCTGCAGGGTTAATCTCGGTGCAGATGCACGTGGTGCCGCCTGTGCCCTCAGCTCCAGCCAGGACGTGCACAGCAAAGGGCTGAGGAGGGAGCTGCAGACCGGGAAAGACGCGTGGCCACCACTCCATGGATACGCTGGGATAGTCTTGGAGTGCCTGTGGAGGGAGGATCCGGCACACGCACGTGCGTGCCCACGGATCACACGAGCGAGATGCAGCAGATGAGCTGCCTTGCTCTATTTGTAACCTCCCACTGCTGTTGCACAGACTTTGCAAGGAGGAGAGGGAGCTGAAAATGGAGCTGAAAATTGAAACTTGAGGCTCAGATGCTTGGAGGGGCTCAGAAGCCCGATGCAACCCATCACTCCGCAGGGTAGCAGGAGCTTCTGTGCCTCCTGGGCCCTGCATCTTGCTCTCATGCTCAGCACTGAGTGAGACTTTCATGCTCCACCTTGGAGCAAAAATCATTTTCATTAACTCATTGAGAAAAGGAGACATAAAGACACAATTTATTTGCAAAGCACAGGATTACAGTGTGGTATGAAGCGAGGAAAGAGAGAGGGAAGAGAAGGAAAACCAACTTGGTCTTTGTTCTTTTAATTTGCATCCCTTTAGCTGGCTGAAGGAGAGCTGGGTGAGGACATGGCAGTGCCACGGTGTGCCCTGGTGGGTAGGATCTAGCCTGTCTTCCTGGGCACTGCAGCAGGGATGCTGCATTCAGGACCTTGCTACCTGAAAGCTGGTTTGGACAGTCCCAGGTGGCTCCAGCCTGGCTTCCAGCAGGCAGAGAAAGAGGGACTGGTGTGCAGGGAACCACTGGCACCCGTTCTGTGCCCACGCCCAGGCTGTGGATTTCTTGCCAGGATGCAGCACTTGCTGCCCTGGGTGTTGTCTTTGGGTGGTTCCTGACAAAGTCCATGCTGATGGGGAGTCACAAGGGGAACAAACAGGGCTCCTCTCCAGCCTGGGATAGCCCATCCCTCTCCTGATCCCAGCTCTCCTTGCAAAGGGTGAGGTGACAGTGTGAGGGATGAGGCTCCAGGACCCCTTCAGTCCCTCTGGCTCCTTGCTGAAACTGCTAATTAAAAAGTGCATTTCATCGAGTGATTTTTCTGACGTGAAAACTTTTCCATAAGGAACTGGTCCCGAATCCACCAACTCATTTCACATTTATTTTAAATCTAAGCTTTATATTGTGTAGTTTCCTCCAGGGCTTGATTATCTTCTCAGTAAAAGTTCCATTGTTCTGGTTTGTGAGACCTATATTTAGCCTTGCCCTAAGGTCTCTGCACCTCTCAGTACATGGCTCAGATGCTGCCACATGAGCTCCTGGGCTTTCCTATTTATTTGAGTCCATTAAACAAGTTACCACTTCTGTAATATCAAGGGCATTTCCCAGCCATGGGCTGCCTGCAAGCAGTAGCTTGTTGCTGCAGAAATGGTCTCCTGGATCTCAGAAGTCATTTGGAGAAGGTCCCTTATCTGAACAGTGGCAGATCATATTTAAATAGGGAATCAAGGGGAAAGCCAGACCAGGAGCTTTGCCCCTCTCCACTGTGGTGCAACCTCAAGTCCTCCTTCCCTGTGTTTCCTACACATGTAATAAGTTACACACCCACTCAGCTTATTTTTACATCAAAATACACAAACCAGGCAAAAATGGGAGGGGACTTTATCTACGGAGGGAATTCGGAGGTGCACAGACATACCTGCAATAGTTCTTTAATACACAGGGGGGTGTAAGGAGGTTGTGTGGAGAGAAGGGAAGAGAGAGAGAAACATCAGAGTGGCTGACAGAGAAACCCAGTCCTGGGGAGAGTCTCTGGGTTGGAGGGGTCTCTCACTGGGCTGGAGTGCTCGGGGGCTGAAAATGCATTGCCCCTGCTGGTGCCATTTTGCACCCATGTGTCACCTTCCTGGTGACACGTCACAGTGCCTGGCCAAGACCGTCCTTCTAGGGGACAAGAAGTGCTGCCCCACTGATCACCGTCTCTCTGCCGGTGTCCACCTCTGCCAGTCTCCCCAGAGGAATCCTCCAGCCCCAGGCAGGGTGGGCAGTGGTGCCCTGCAGAGCCGGGCTCCCCCCTCTCCTCCACCCTAAGTGGTGTGAAGCCCTCCCAAAACTGGAGCTGCTGACGAATGTGTTGGATGCAGCTGCCCATATCCAAGGAACGGAGCGTGTGAGCGGCACGGCGAGCCAGGGATCCGCAGGCACACGGCCGGAATGAGCAACGGGCAACATTTGGGTGCTAAGGCAGGGACTGAAACGTCTGATTGGAAGGCTGGGAGGGAAAAGGGAAGGCTGAATTGTTTGTGGTTTGTTTTCATTCATCATTCCTGCTCGTGTGGGTGGACAAGGAGTGAATGAGTTTCTCGGGGAGGGCAGCAAATAAAAGAGGCACACATTTCCTTGAAGGATGAGTGGCTTTTTTTCCTTCCTGGAGCCTGGGCGAATATGTCACAAAGGGACTGGAGGGAACCCTAATAGCTTCTCTGCCAGGCCAATGAAACCACGTGCTCTCGATTTTTCTTCCCTTTGGTCACCATGTGCCAACAGATAAAAGAACTTTTGGGATGAGTTTCATCTGTCTTGTAAAGTACTGGTTTGTCACCCAACAGCAAATGTGCCCAACTTTTCTTTGGGCTGCTGAGCATCTCCCAGAATGACAGTGGGCCAATGTTCTCCCAGCTCAGGGAAGGAGGGGTAGCTGGGTCAGGTCTCCATGCCATGATGGTTCCTTTCTGGAAAGGCAGCCTACAGCTACATCCCTCAGTTCTGCCTTCCCCTGCTGGCAGGGGTCTGGCGAGTGCCATTGACAGGCAGGAGATATGGGAACACAGTGGGACAGGAGGAAGCTGACAGTCATGCCATGGCAGCATTGCTGGTGGAGGACTTCTGAGATGGGTCTTGGTTTCCTTTGGTGCAGCCATGCTGCTCGTTGGAGCCTTGGATGGGCTAGTGGGATAGATGATTTCGGACATCACTCTCCATCCCAGTCCTTATCTACCTGGAGGGACTGCCAAGATATGGCTTATTTGACCATGACCCTCTCAACAGCCTGGTGTAGTGCAAGGTGTCCCTGCCTATGGCAGTGAGCATGGAATTAGATGATATTTCAGGTATCTTCCAACCCAAACCATTCCGTGATTCTGTGGTTAATCAATGTCCAGGTTGGAGTCTTAAATTGAGTGCTGGGCTTTGATATTTCCATATAATTTCTGTGTTCACCATTTATCATCTGCCTTTCTCATTTCACCTGAGGCTGTGGGGGTGTCCTCCCTGGTGCCAGGAGCCTGGTGTGTCCTGGTGAAGGGCTGGATCCTGCCCTGCATGGCAGGTACTGATGTTCTCCATGGGCTACACACCCCCTGTTGCTGGACAGCCCCAAGATGAACAAGCTGAATCCTTGCAGAGAAGACATTGAGGTGGGGGAAAAATGGCTGCAGTGGATTTGCTGGTGTTTGGGCTTTTGTAAAACACCTGACTGTCAGAGGGAAGAAATGTCCCATGGGGAAGGAAAACTTGGCTGGGGTATGAGGGGGGTGTCTGCTGAGTCATCCATCTTCACACCAGCAGGGCTTGAGGGTCCCTGCAGGGAACCAGGATAGATCTGGTGCTGGGGAGGGCTGGAGGAGCTGGAGGGACACACTTGGAATGCACACATGGTTCTGAGGATATCCCGAGCACAGCCCCATCCTGGATAACACCAGGGGATGGAATGAGGCTCTGTCAGAGGGGAGTAGTTTAGATATTAGGAAAAGATTCTTCCCCCAGGGGGTGGTCGGGCACTAGAACAGGCTCCCCAGGGCAGTGGGCACGGCCCCAAACCTGTCAGAGCTTTTGGACAACACTATCAGGCACAGGGTGGGATTGTTGGGATGTCCTGCCAGGAGGGCCCGGAGTTGGGCTCAGTGATCCTTGTGGGTCCCTTCCAGCTCAGGATATTCTGTGGTTCTGTGCTGTGTTCCCCGTTATACCAAAATCCCCACATCGGATCTGCAGGAGCACATCTTCAACCAACACGGAGGAGGTTGAGGGTCTGCAACATGTGGAGGATGCTGAAGAAGTGCAGCTCGCTTGCCTGTGCTGATGGGGGTCAACATCTCTCCTTGCAGAAGAGCTGCAGTGTTCCCTGAGGTGGGGAGGGGCACTGGGACACTGCCCTGTGTGGCATCAATCACCAGGAAGGGCTCTGTGCCAGGAGCTCCCTTGGCAGAGGGAAACAGAGACCTGAGAGGTGCTTTGTTTTGTAGGCATCCCTGGGAAATATCAGGAGGAAAATTAAAGGAGGTAAATGAAAAACCAGCCCCCACAGCATTTGCCTGAGGGATGAAAACCTCTCATGGTGCTGCTGAATGCTTGGGGTCTTCCAGGCAGGGTGGAATCTGGGCTGAGTTCAGATGCCCTTTTCAAGATGGCAAATATGGGTTTTCACAGCTGAGAGGTAGGGGAGAGGTGGGCTTTGGATAAATTAAAGCAGACCACAGACCTCCTGAATTATCTTGTTACTCTGTGAACAAGGGTCGAGTCTTCGCAAGGCAATTGAAGTGAGATATTTTTAAAGTATGTTATTTAGACTCCATTCTCTCAAAGCAAGTGTTCAGGTTGGTTTGGTGACTGCACCCAGGGCTTTGCCTTATTCATTTCATATGTCAAAATGCCCAAGAACCTGCAGAAAAGAATGATTTTACATTTATATGGGAAAAGCAGCATGGAAGGGGGGAAGGGATTTAGTCCTAAACCATTTCCCAAATGATAAGAGAAATGCAAGTATCTCTGGTGATGAAGATCAGTTCACTTCACAAGAGTTAGGCTGAACAGCAGGAAAAATACTGCTAAAAGGAGATGTCACCAGTGCCCTTTTTTGAATATAAGTGTTCTGGACTCCAAAATGCCCCAGAGGCAGAGGAAAACCTCACTTTTCAAAGTTGCCCCAGAGGCCTCGCAGGTATCTTGCACTGAGTTTCTCTCAGTGGTGGAACCACTGTATCCCACTGGGATTTCAACCTGCAAAAGAAGATAAGGATTAGCAGCTCAACTGCCTGGGCATGAAACTGTCCTTTCTGGTGAGGGGCAGGGCAGAGCAGCGAGCTCCAGATCAAGTTATGCTATCAGATATCTCCTTCCTTCTCAGGCTGAACCTCTTTTGCTGTCTGAGCAAAATGTTGGGGAAAGGGGAATTTCTCAGAGATTTGTGTAAAAACCAGAGAGAAGTCAGGTGGTTTCCCTGCTCCTCTAAGCAGCTTCCTGAATCCAAAACAGTGTTCTTCCCTCCTCTGCCGTGGGAAGCACTTCTGGTCCCTTCTGCCTCCACCTGCATTCCTCTGCAGTTTTGCACGGTCACCAATCAGGGGAAAAGAGAAAGCTTTCAGAAACATCTGAAGACACAAAGCCGCGGAGAATCACAGTTAGCAAGAGAAAATGCGCACAAGAAGTAAACGCTCCCCGAGCCCCGCTGTGATCCCACTGCGGGGCTCCCGCTGCACCACGGCCCTGAAACGGCAGAGCTGCTCGGAGAGCTGCCGGCATTCCCAGAGAGGGGAAGAGCAGTGGTCCCGGCTGGCAGAGCGGAGCCACGGCCGCCCACGGCTGCAGAGCCCTGGGGGTGTGTGCTGGGGCTGTGCCCTCGTGTGCCAGCGGTGGGACAACGCCGGCTCTCGCCCTGAGCCAGGGAAACACGAGGAGAGGCTGTGCCCCGCGCCTCTGCCGGGCTGGGCACAGAGGCTCGGCTCCCTTCCCGGTTTTCTTGATGATTCGGGCTGTGCTATGTTAAATGGAGAGTAAATCCTGATCCTGACATCTGTGCTCCTCTGCTCTCACTGATGGACTCAAAGACCCAGCTCATGTCACCTCTTGGGGTGTGCTGAGGGGTTCCCCTGGGGCTGGAAGGGCCCTTGGGTCCTCCATTGCAGTCTGTGCCCAAAGCCATCGCCTCGGAGCAGGCTGAGCCCAGCCCTCCTGCCGCCAGGTCACCTCCGTGGGATGGGACTATGGCCGCTCCCCTTCAATGCAGAATCTAGTGCAACAACAACCATGAAATCCTCTGCTGCTAATTGAGCATCTCGGATCCCTTCCCCACTGTCTGGGCAGCGAGGCTTCGGGAGTGCAGATGCTTCAGGATCAGCTTTGAAAATAAACCCAAACAAGCACCTTTTGGAGCTTAAAGCGACTCCTCCTGGAAGCCACTGCAGGGTAAAGCACTTGTTTATTAACAAGAGGCAGCAGGAGCAGGGCATGAAAGGCGGCTTTGTCTCCCCGGCCAGTGCTGTGCACCGTTTGTCTCTATGTTAATGCCTTTCCTTCAGGTGTGCAGGGAATCTCAAGCACAAATCTCCCAGCTCCATAAAACCATCAGGCAAAGAGGAATCCCCGGCTCCTGGTCCCTGCGCATCGCGGAACCCCCGTGTCACCTGCAGCCGCCCCCAAATGAACGCATCTTTAGTGGCCTCTGCAGGGGAAGGGGGGGTGGGTGTTCTGCGAACGCCTGGGGGCCCCTCGAGGGGCTGTCTCCATGGCTAGAGGGAGGCAACGCGGTCTGCCTCCATCTCCGGGGACCCCCAGGGATGCGGGGATCCCCCTCCGCAGCGGGCATCCCCGGGGACGGGGAGTCCCCGGGCAGGGAATCACCTTTCCGGGGGGTCAGCATCCCTGGGGCAGGGGCTGCTGGGGGAGCATCCCGCCTCCTCCCCGCGCCGGTGCCGTGCCGTGCCGCGCCGGTGGCGTGCCCTGCCGTGCAGCTCCGTGCCGGTGCCGTGCCGTGCCGTGCCGCCCCGTGCCGCCCCGCGTCGCGCCGCTCCGCTCCGCCCCGCCGCGCCCGCCGCGCCGCAGCCCCG
>NW_020897720.1:316346-367668 GCF_003984885.1 Neopelma chrysocephalum
CCCCGCAGCCCGGCCCCGCAGCCCGGCCGCCGCCGCAGGGCCGGCGGGCAGCGAGCGGCAGCCGGCGGCATGAGGCGCGACCCGGCGCCCGGCTTCTCCATGCTGCTCTTCGGCGTCTCCCTCGCCTGCTACTCGCCCAGCCTCAAGTCGGTGCAGGACCAGGCGTACACGGCGGCGGTGGTGCTGGAGGGCAAGGTGCAGTCCGTGGGCCCCCCCGCCGGCGGCAATGACAGCCGCGGCGCCGGGCCCGCCGGGGGGGTCCTGGTCAAGGTGCTCGACCTGTGGCCCCTCAACAGCGGGGGGCTGCAGCGGGAGCAGCTCATCAGCGTGGGCTCCAAGGCGCCCTGCTTCAAAGTGAAGCGCAACCACCGCTACATCTTCTTCCTCGAGCCCACCGAGGAGCCGCTCGTCTACCGCACCGCCTTCGCGCCGCTCGACACCAGCGGCAAGAACCTCAAGCGGGACGTGGCGCGGATCCTCTGCGCTGACTGCGGTACGGGCCGCGCCGCGGCGGCGGGGGGCGGCGGGGGGCGATGGCGGAGCGGCGGCGGGGAACGCTGGCCCCGCGTCCCGGGCGGCCGCGGGGCGACAGGTCCGTACCCGCCCGGAGCTGGAGGGGGGACCTGGGCCGGCGATCGATTCCCCACCCCCCCCACCTCTCTCCCGGTGGGCCCCGGGAGCCTCGCCTGCACCGGGGGGAGATGCGATATGATGCGATGAGATGCGATACGATGCGATGTGATGTGATGCGATGCGCTCCGCTGGGCCCGGCCGCCGCAGCCGCGCTGCCCCCCATCCCCCTGCCCAGGATCTCCCCTCTCGCTCGGCTCAAGGTCCCGCAGCCCCGGCCCTGCCCCGCGCCAGCAGCGCAGCCCCGAGCCCGGTGCGGGGAGCGCCCGCAGCCCGCGGCCGCCCGGCGCTGCCGCGCGGGAGCCCCCGGTGTCTCGGCGCGGTCCCAGCGCCCCGGTGCCGCTCTCCTCTCCTCCTCGGGGGCCTCGGCCGTGGCAGCCCCGGCCGGGAGAGCCGCCGGCCGATGGGGCTCCACTAACTCCGGTGGCGACCCCCTCCCCTGATGCGGAGGGGGTCGGGCCCGGGATGCTGGTCTGGGGCAGGGGCAGCGCTCCAGGTGTGCCCTAAGAGCCGGGAAGTTTTGCCTCTTCCCAAATAACGGCCTCGCGGGGGGAAGCTGGGTTTTCTTTTGTTCGTTCCGCGCATTTCGGTGTCTCCGGTCGCGGCTCTCGCGCGGTGGCTTGTGCTGTTCCTCCAGCACCTCTGGAAACGCGGTTATGAAATGACTTCAACGGGAAGCGCCCGCCGGAGCGTCCCTGCTTTTGTGCCTGAATTTTCCTTGCTGTCCTTTGGCAGGTGAACACCTGCGATGGGCTGGGCGGCGGGGACCGGGCGAGCACAATGCCTGCATTTTCTCAGGGTTCGGATCTGAGTTGACAAAAATGCACGCCTGGCCCTCCATCCAGCCTGAATGCTGGATACTGTGTCACAAAATCCGGGGAAGGCCGGTGTTAACCCGGAGAGCTCCGAGTGCCGCGCCATGCCCTCAGCAACGGATTGAATCTCTCGTATTTGATGTGTTACGAGGATATACAACGTGTATCTCGGGGGAATCCAGGCTCCCCACTCAATGGCAGCAGGACACATCCTCATCAGGCTAATTGGCCTTTTGCCTCATTAAAAGCACGTACTTTGTCAAGTTATACTTAGCTCTGTAATGACCATAGGTGTACTGCTTTGTGGTGGTTGTTGTTGTGTCATTAACTGGATGTTTCTGGGGCAAGTGCTCTGCCATTCAGGGCTGATGACCCTGGATTGTCAAAGCCAGACCTGTCTCTTTTTTTAGTTATCCAAAAGATAAATTTAGAGCTCGCGTTTCCTGGGAGAAAGGTGGAACCATAATATGTTGTTGAGGAAAATGGGCTAGGACTGCATGCGAGAAAACTAATTTGGGAGGCACTAATTTCATGTGCAACTGTATGTGGGCCACCGTGGAAAGAGAGGATTTAGTGAAAGAGCTGTGGCAGAGTTAAGAGGAAGGTAAATGGGGGAGTTTCTCAGGACCGTGGTCTCATTGCCAGGGGAAAACACATCAAAAGGTATGTGGCTCTTATTTTTCTTTTTTACGTTGAAAAGGATTCCAAACTTGCGCATCTCTGAGCAGCAGGGTTCGACTTTAAGGGGAACGGAGGCTTCTCCGTGGCATCCTGGCTCAGGCCCAAAGCGTTAATGTGTGGGCTGATGTAACAACAAGTTAAGAGTTGTCATTCTGCCGTGACACCTTCTTGGAGCTGATGCTTTTGTTTCTGTGTGGCTCTGATGGGCTGACTCGGCTCCCGGGCTGAGGGATGCTGCAAGTTGGTGGGAGCGTTGTCTCAGCAGAGCTTTATGGCACATTCCAAAGGAAAAATAAAAGCTGGTGGTTGGGAACCGTTATAGCTGTGGTTTGGGTCTGTGATGAAGATGAAACGGGAGCCTCATCTTGCTGAATTGGTGGTTCCCCGAGCACTTCATGCTCAGGGTTCAGCTGGGAGGTTACTTCTGAAGGTGACATTCGTGGCGGGATCTTCTGATTTGTAGCACCTGAGCTGCTGGAAAGGTGTGTGAACTGGGAAACAAGGCCGTGGTCTGCCTTCCTGCTCTGTGGTTTGTGCTGGGAGGGCAGATCTGGAGGGGTGCAGCGGTATTTCCCGTTCTTGCTGCAGATGGGGGCTGTGACAGCTCCAGAGCTGGCAGGGGGTGGATGTCCAGGCACAGCATGTGCTCCGAGGGACAGCTGGGCTGCAGCTGAGTGAGGGATGTTACAGAGCTGGGGGACAGATGTTGGGGTCACTTCTGAGTGGGAGGAGGGGACCCTGTGGCTCTGATCACTCCAATCCTCCCGCTCCCAAAGATGGAGGCCTCGCAGGACCATCTTCTCCCTGCTCTGGCTCTGTGCCTGGGTCTGTTTTCCAGTGATTCATCCCCTTCTCACTGGCTAAGATGCTGTGTGTCTCCTGCTCTTGCTGCTTGCCGAGGTCCGGGATGCGATGTAGGATTAGACCTGTCATTGGACAATCCGTGTCTCTCTCCAAGGAACAGTCTCTGCTGTTTGCACAGCTCACTTGGAGGACAGAAAGTGGGTGCTGAGGCTCTGCAAGGGACCCAGACCCTCACTGGGCAGAGCTAGGAGGGCTGGAGGTGAGAGAAGGGTGGCGTGGGGTGTGGGAGGCAGAACAGGAGTGCTGGTCTGTTCAGCTGGTGTGCGTGGGGGTCTGGCCTGGGCTGTTTTGTGTGTGCCCCTTGAGCAGAGATCCAGGGAGGGGGATCCTTGCTTTGGCCATCCCACTGCTGGGCAGGCTCTGGAGCCTGGAACTTCCCCACCTGCAAACCCCAGAGGTGTGCAGCCTCTGCAGCTCTGGGTTTGCATGGATTTGCATCTCCTTGGCACACAGGGAGCAGCTGGTCCCTGGGCCTGGCATCCTGTGGGTCTCACCACCCACTTGCCCATCTTAAAACCTCTTCTGCACTGGGAGTATTATTGTTTTTTTCATACTGTTATATAACGATTCCTGTTATTGCTTCTCCTCCTGTCTCTTTTCTTCATATCTTTTAGCTCCTTAATTTTGGATGGTCTCATATCTGCTTTGTGCCTACATGCACAGATCAAGGAGGAGGAAATAGGTGCAAGACACAGTGCTGGCTCTCACTGGTGTGGGAGCTGGAGGCATTATCCCCTCTGGGACCACTCCTGAATCCAGAGAGGGGATTGAGGTCCTGACCCTCCCGGTCTTTAAGGGTAGCTTGTGTCAGCACCTGCTTCCTAATCTGGATGAGTCCATGCTTTCTGTGCAAAAGGTATGTGCAGATATTTTGTACATGGGAGAGTGAGGATTTAACCTGTCTGGGCGCTTGATTTCTGCTTTCACAGAGGAACAAACATCTTCCTGCCTCCATATGCAGGGAGTTGCAAAGTAGCTTTAATTAGAGCTTGTATGTCTCCTGAAGCACCTCACCGAAAACGCTGCCGAGATCCAGGATGAGGTCTGTGACTCGCCTGTAGGATTAGCTAGCTTAGCCTGGGCAGGTAATCTGGTGGTGGCAGATCCCTGGGAGGATTTGCAGGCAGAGGACCTGTTGTTGCAGCAGGTACTTCTGGTGAGATGAGTTATTTATTTTTTTTTCCAGTCCGAAGGTGCATTGGTCCCAGTGAGAATCAGGAAAGTGCTGGGGCTGTGGCATTGGCCTCAGTGGCCACATGATGCTGGGAGCTGTTTATCTGCTGATTCTGGAGCCAGGTTGGTTAGAGCTGGCCTGCAAAGGGAGGAGGGAGCCCGGATTTTGAAGTGCCCGCTGGAAAATACAGCCCTCTGGATTACAGTGTAGGTGTTGCTGCCTGAAATAGCACTGGCAACTTTGGGCCAGCAGCTCATGCAAAAATATCCCTCTCTACTGTCCTGCAGATCATCGGGCTCACTCCAAGCCAGGCAGGCGCAGGGGAGGGGTGTGGGGAGGCTCCAGCCGCTGGTGACGGTGCTCTCCCTCCATCCCAGGACAGCTGTGGAACAGGGAGCAGCAAAGCTGGATTTTCTCACGCACCACCTTGCTAATTAGAGCTGTCTGAAACTATTTCTCACCACCCTCAGAAAATCACACTTCCTTGGGTTCGCAGAAGAGTGAAAACTTGCTTCCTTCTTGCCTTGGGTTTCTGCAGATGGGGAGCGGTCACTGTGCTGCAGAGAGCTTTGACCCCTCGCAAGGACAGCACATTTCTGGGAGCTCTCTCAAATCCTCTCATGCAGGATTTGGTCTGGAGTGGACCTGGGATGGCTGAGTCCTTGTGGCCAGGTCAGCTCCTTGTGTCCCAGACGAGTCAGCCAGGATCTGGCAACTGGAACTTTGCTCGGCTGGTGCTGTAGCTCCAAGTGACTTTCGTGGTACCTGACACAACGGAGGTTGTCCCCTCCCATGCATGTGTTGTGTGCAGAGCAAAGCCTGGCTATTTTCTCAGTCCCCCTTTCAGAAACGTTTGACTAAATAAAGCATCTCCCTGAGGATCTCTGTGAGTAAGAGGAGACTTAAACGGCTCCTGAGTAATCCCAGCAGTGCTGAATTCTCTGTCTAGGGTTGCTCCATGCCCAGGCCCTGGCCCCAGCTGCTGCTTGGTGGCCCTTTGTACTCTGCCAGCTGACAGCCCTTAGATATGGGCCCTGAGGCAGAACGCCCTTTCTAAATCATGGGCGACACCTTGGCTTGGGTTTGGATCTGGATCAGAAACTGGTGCATGCCTGGAAGCACAGAGGCAATAAACTCCATCATTGGGCAAGAAGGAGCCATGCTCTGCTGCATCTGAGCTCCCTGCTTCATTTGGGCTGCGTAAGGCAAAACACACCTTGGTCACCAGGGCCTTGAGCCTTCAAGCGCTTGGCACACCCCAAAATCTGCTGCAAAGTGCCACAAGGGATCAGTTCTGGTATTGTGCTGCTGGGCTGAGGGTGCCTCTCCCAGCAGACTGGAGGGGTAGCCGGTTCCTGGGCACATGTGACGTGGCTCCTACGAGGAGTGGCTGCTCCTTTGCCAGGTTTAGGGCACTGGGTGCTGGTGCTGAAGTTGCCTCATGTCCATTCCCCTCCTGACACCACTGAGCATAGAGGAGAGCTGTGTTGCCCTGGCATGGGCTTTGGGCTTCCCCAGGTGAGCTGTGCAGGTGTCCTCACGGACACAGTGGGAAGGGTGGAGCTGAGCAGCGCATTTGGCCGGGAGGAGCTCGAGGAGACCGATCCGTGGTGGGCAGCAGGTTTGCGAGGCTGAGAGCCCCTGGGCGACTCTGCTCGTCTGAGGAATTCTCGCTGCAGAGGAGCAAAGAAAGTGCTGGGAGGTGATGAAGCGCCTCCACTGAGCCGGGAGGTGCCGGGGCTGCCTGGCAGCTCCTGTCAGTGCTCCCCGTGCCTGCTCCGTGCTCCGCTCACAGCGCTCCGGTGCTCGTGGTGCCGGTGGGAGCGGGGCTGGGTGTAGCAGAGATGTCGGTACAACCTTCTCTCTCTGCCCTCCCTGCTGCTCAGTGGAGGCTTCCAGCTTGTGAGCACACCCCCTCCCCGACTGCTGCTCCTCTCTGTCGTGCCCAAGCGGTGCTGTTTGAGGGAGAAGGCTCTGCCCCGCTCCCCGGCGGGCTGTTCTCTGTGCTGTGAGCCGCTCTGTCCGGTGCAGATGGCGGAGGACGCCTGTCCTCGGCGGGGGCTCGGCGGACGCGTGCGGCGAGGGGAGGCTCTGGAGGAAGCTCATCTCCTTGGCAACTTTGGCAGCCAGGCGTCTGCTCGCCTACTGAATTGGGTGTGGAGCAGGCGAACTCCTGAAGGGTGCCAGCACCTCTCAGCGCTTACCTTCTCTGGTCTGGGGGGGGAGGTGGAGATGTCTGCCAACCGCCCAAAATTTTGGGGGCAGAGTACTGAGTCTGCAAGGGTAGGCTAAAGATCAAAGGGAAGATGAATCACTGTGCTGCTCTTTCTCTGCTGAATGACCGTGCTCCCAGAGCTTGGCTGCTGCAGCTCAGAGCTGGGCTGTGCTGCAAAGCCTGGGCTGAAGGGCCAGTAAAACTGCTGTCATTGAATCCCTGCGGTCCAGCTCCATCCTGAATAAGATGCTGACTGGTCTGGAGGATGGAAAATATGAGGTTCCCCAGAAGATGGGGTGCTAGAGGGGAGCAGGTGATTTGCAGCTTGAACTCCAGGCAGAGAAAGCTCGGATGTAGTCAGGCAGGGGGAGGATCACCTCTGTGCTGGAGAAGTTTATATGGAAGTCACAGCAAACAGCACTGAGGCTGTTCGGGGAGGGGAGAGTTAGAATTAGGGAAGAAAAAGAAAATGAGAAAAGAAGAGGTGCAGTGGGTTGGAGGAGGACCCGAGGTGCTGCCTTGGAGACCCAGGGCACTGCTCTTCCAGGATTTGTAGCTGTGCTTGGCATTGCTGGATGATTGCCTGTGTCAGGGAATCCTCTCTGGTCTTCTTGCTTTTCCTGTCTTGGGGTGTTCCCTCAAGCAATTGCTCCCTTAAAGCACCTCTGCAGTCCAAACCATGGCCAAGGGTGACCTTCTAGAAGTGCTCCTTGTTATGAATCAAGGGTTGGAATTGGGCTGGGACTCATGGTGGAGGCGTGGGCTGAACATGGCCCCAGCTGGTGTGATGCTTGAGGGTGGAGCAGGGTGGGCTGATGGGATGATGTGTGTAGAAAAGAGATCAGAAGATGCCAATGGTCCTGAAAAGGCTGTGGGAAGTGCAAACTAGAGGTATCTGCCATCCCCTTGTCCCTGATGACCTGGTCTGGAGCTGGGTGAGAGCTGGCAGCAGAGAGTTTTGGCAGTAGGTTTGACAGACACCCATCAGGAATGACCCTGGCATGGGTGACCACCTTGCAGGCAGGCAGGAGAGCCTGCTCAGAGGGTCTGAGACCAGGGACTTGGTGGGTCATTCTGTTGTCTGGTGTTGTAGCTCAGGGACCAGGTGCTTCTGCTCACAGCATCTCTCCCTGGCTTGGGCAGTCCTTTGAGTTCCCTTGGATGGAGTTTGTGGCCACAGTTCTCTGTGGTCCCCACACCTGCCCCTTACCCATTGCCTGCAGCGGGAGAGTGCCATCTTTCCCTGTATTCCTGCCACTTACTGTTTGCTGGCTAGTGGAGGGCAACTGAGTTCATCCTTGCAGGCTGGAGCTGGTGTCCTGGTTTTGCAGGAATACCTCATCATTGGTGGCCTCCTGGAGCAGAGCTGGCTGCTGCTGTCTCTGGACACAGCACCTCTCTGGTGTGGGACATATGTGCCTGTTTTGTAGGGACATGCCACTCTTGTGACAGAGCACCCAGCTCCCACCCTGCTGACCCCCACTCTCTCCCTGTCCTGGTGTGAGGGAACTGTCCTTTGCCCTCTTAATGAAGGTGAGGACTCTGGGAAAGCCTTCCCAAAGGGTTCAGGTGCTGGAAATGAGCCTGTGGGATCTGTGGGTGGGAGGAGGGCCCCGAGGCTCATGGAGAGCAGATTTTGGATGTGATGGTTTTCTAGGGCAGGTCTAGATGGGCAGTGCTGTGCCTGATGGCTTTTGGAAAAGCTGAGGAGGATGGGAATGCTTTGCAGAGCCTGTGGAAGGACACACTGTACTACTTAGTGGGAGAGCTCATCAGGTCCTGCCAATTTGGGGTCGGAAGGCAGGTATTTGCATTCATTATAATCAATCACTGCTCGTCCACTTTCCATAATGGGTCGTTAATGATGAAATGCTGTTCAGGATCCTCTCGGTGGTCTCAGGGCAGGCAGATGGCTTGGCAGGAGGGAGGGGACTGGAATTAGGTCTGCTTTCTGGGCTGCCTCAAAGTTGGCAGCAATGCACCAGCCCTGGCTGCTGCCCTGGCCGGAGTCTGTCCCCGCCGGACCTCGGATCCCTGCGGCCGCTTCTGCTGCTCGGGGTGGGCTGCCCTGGGACAAGCCAAGGGGAAGGGTCAGCATCAGGCATGGCCTCTGCCAGTGTGATGGGGCCTTTCCCATCATGCAGAGGTGTGTGGGGGTGTGGAGGACGATTATCAACACATTCATTAGCCTTGGGACATGACAGGGAGCATGAGCTACCAGGGTGCTTTGCTTGGGGGTTGGATCTTCCACGTGGGTCCATGGGATGGTAGTAACAGCAGTGATGGGAGTGGGTGCTTCTGGTCCTTGTCTTGTTCTGCTGTTCTGGGCGTTCCCTCCTTCCCCCTCCACCCCTCTGTTCTTCTTCAACTGCCTTCTGTGTGTCTTGGTGCAGAGGAGAGGAGTTGGAGACGTGAGTGGCTGGGTCTCCCCATGGCTCTCCCAGTGAGGCTGACAGGGGCTGCTGGGAGTCCAGCTGAAGTCACCAGCATCCTTGGGATGATCCACTGCCATGTAGGGTCTCAGCCACCTTCTCCCTATATCCTTGTCTTCCCAGCCTGGCTGCCAGGTTGGCTCAGCGTGGAGTTCCATGGGAAGCTGCCTTCTGAGGCTGGTGGGATCTAGGGAACATCGGAGCCTCTTCTCATGTGTCCATGGGACACTGCTGCCTGCCCAGGCTGGAATGAAGCAGATCTTCCTGTCCTGGGGGGACCTGGCACGGTGGGTTGCCATCTGCCAGTTTTGAGGAGACCTGGAAACCCTCTGGAGAGCCTGAGTCCCACAGATACATCCCCAGATCTGCAGAGCTGAGGCAGTGGGAAGGAGCTCAAGGAGTTTCCCTGCCAGGTCCTTCCTGCAGCTCCCGACTTGGCTTGGCCCTCTCCGTGCAGGAGGAGGCAGTGCCCATTCCAGCATCCACACACTCGGCCCTGTTGATGGGGCAGACATCAAATGCGTGTTCCACCACCCGGTGCTGCCACAACCTTGAACACTCCCAGAAAGATGCCTTGGTGTCAGGAAATGGGGCTGCAGCCGGGGTGGAGGTCTGGGGTACACCGGGATCGCTCTTCTCTGGCACTTTCTGCCTCAGCTGGTAATTCAAGCTGGACCTCCTGGCATTGGGAACACAAGAGGCTGGGTGGCTGTTGGTCTGTAGTGTGGCTGTTGGTCTGTAGGATGGCTGTTGTTCCTTCTTGGATGTTCAGGCACAACAGCAACAGCGAGCTCTGGCAAAGGCTGCAGGACCCCCCAGACCAGACGATGCCCAAATGGGGTCACAGGCAAGGAGGGGAAAACCTAGAAGGGGCAAGGTATTCTGGTGGTTTTGTGAGGCTCAGATGCAGCTGAGATCCTGGGAAAGGCCCCGAGAGCTTTGGGCACTGGGTAGGACATAGCAATATATGCAGGATGGTTTGTATGGGAATTAGGAATTATTCTATACCTACAAGAACTGGGATGGTGGGAGGCAGCAGACATGGGGTCACCCAAAGAAGCTTCTTCCTCACACACTCACTGCAGGGTGCTGCTGGGACACAGGGAGGAAGGATCAGGGGTGCTCTCCAAGGCCATGTCTGTGTGCACAGCACAACTGCTGATTCTGCAGATCCCCAAATACCTCGGTGCCAGAAGGGATGGGATGCAGTGGGAGAGGCACAGCATGGGCTGAGGCAGTGCTGGGGTTTAGCCCCAGGAGGGGGACAGTGACACCCCTCTCCATTTAGTGATTAGTAATTCCTCTGTGGAGCCTGATCTCCATCACCCAGACCATGCTCCAGAGAAGAAGCTTTGGGGAATATCCAGCCCCTTACCAGTGTGTGGACATTCTGTGCTGGGCACACTCTGCAGACAGGGGTGTTTGTGTGGCTTTGTGCTCTGGCGGGGACTGATGCAGGCACAGGGGCTGTGCTCGGATACTTGGTTCAGGTCCCATCTGTGCCACTGATCACAGGAAAACTTCTTAGCATCCCTACACTGTGATTCCCTGCCTGGCAAGCAGGAAGGATGCTGCTTTTGCTGCTTTGCATGCTCTGCTCAGGAAACTGGTCGTGTTGTGGGTTCCCATCCAGTGTATCAGCACCAGAAATCTCCAGAAATGGAAATGAAACCCTGCCCTCCCTCCAGTGCCTGTCACTGATGGGCCTCAGAACAGTCCTTGCCCCGGGTGCAGGGCTGTCCCTCTGCCAGCTGGCCCTCCCTGGGGGTGGCTATAAAGGAGGCAGACCCTGCAGGGCTCTGTGCAGCTGGGGGGGATCTGAATGGGTGTTCAGGGGTGGAGGGCACCTGGCTTGTTCCTGGAAAGGATCTGCAAGGGACCTGTCCGGTATCAGCCAGCAGAGTGTTGTCTCTCCTCTGTGACCATCTCGCTCTGAGTGTTTCTCCGCCGTGCTCAGCTCCCAGCAGTGTTAGATCCACAAGGGCGGGAACTTGCATTCCCCAAACCTGCCTCTGATCCACAGCAGCACTCTCCATCTGTGTGGGGGAGCTGTGACGTGTGAGGAGATGATTTCTGTCAGTCCATTGCTGGTGACATGCAGGCTTCTGGCATCCAGGCTGTTTTCCTGGTGCTCAGCACTAGCCGGGAGTACTGGCGGCAAGCACGGATCCCCGAGGGCACTTGATGCTGCACGATGGTGTGGAGAGAGGATTTCCCAAGCTGTTAGAGGGCTGAGCAGCTCTGTGGTGCTCGCTGTGATGAAGGATGCTCGGGTGAGGCAGGAGGAGCGGCTGCTCTGATGATGCTTGCAAACTTCTGTAGCTACTACACGGAGCTGAGAGATCAGGGTTGTGTCCTGTGGCTTGAAATGATCCTTAGAGCCGCAATCAGGACCCATTCCCCAAGTCCTCTGGGATGCCACGTGTCAGCAAGTGTCACTGGGAGGTGATCCAAGCCCATCCAGGCAGGGGTTTGTGGGCATGTTTACTTCTGCAGGCTCTTCCCAGTGAGAGGACAGACAACTGCACCGTCTGCCTGTGCTGAGCCAGCGAATCCAGGAGCCCTCCTGCCTCAGGTTGCAGACGGCTCCAGGCCTCTCCTTCCTTCCCAAGCACTGCAGGCTGGATCACCTTCTGCTCCGCGTCATCAGGGCAAAAGCAGGGAGCCCAGAGCTGTCACACCAGGACAGTGCAGGCACAAGGAAGCGGAGGGAATCCTGCCTGCAGTGTGATACACCTGTCGAGAAAACGGCTGAACTTGCCAAGGATGCACGTGCCATCACCGTGACCAGGCAGGTAACTGGGAATTAAACCACGGCCCTTGCAGGAAGGAGGCTCTGGATGTTTCTTTGAGCAAGGAGCAAAAATACCTTCCTATGGTGAACTGTGGCACTGGCTGACAGCTGATGGGACAAGCAAACCTCATATTTAGAGGTTAAAGCATCCAGGAGAGGAGCTGGTGACTCCCAAATCGTAAATACGTGGAGAGGGTTCTGGCTTCAAGAGGGCAGATGGGCACATTGGAAAGCGCATTAGGAAGCTGTGACCTTTCTAAACCTTCCTGCTGGGACAATGGCTGTGGTTTTCCTGCACATCAGCCTGGTTTTGGCTGATGCCAACAACTCTGGGCGGCTGCAGGATCACATCTGCCTGTTGTCCGTGTTGGATGTTGTCTGGCTGCATGGGATACAAGGTTGCTGGTGCCAGCAGGAGCTCCTGGGGCTGGAGGTGGTTCCTCAGGTGTCAGACAGCTCTGCAGCTGGATAGAGGGAGCTCTTGCTGCCCTCTGCTCTGGATACCGAGGAGACTGTGCTGTGTGTGGTCTGGCGTGGGTCAGCACCTCTGAGAGAGGTCGCTTAGTCCCTGCCCAGCACAGATGCCTGCAGGGCTTGTGTCTGGGAAGAGGGATGCTGAGGCCCTATGGATAGGGCTGATCTCCATCTGGGATGTTTCCTTATGTTGCAGAAGATTTACTGAAAGTGTGGTGTGGACCTGCTGTGGGAGGTACATTGCTGAATGTCCTTTCTCATCATCTCTTTTGTAACTGAGTGCCCTTTCCCATCACTGCACCTTCAGGGAATTTCTCACCCCTCAGGCTATGTCCCAGAGCCAGGAGAGCAGCACTAGCCCTTTCCTTCTCTGAGTAGGCAATAAAGTCCTTGATGCTTCATCTCCTGGGTTTGTGGGGTGTCAGGTTAGACCCGACCTGGAGCACAGCTGAGCTCTACCAAGGCTCTGATTCTGACCCAAAGAGGCTGCAGAGCTCAGGTTGTCTCATCCCAGTATTTATTAAGCGGGTCAGTCCAGGGGCCTTTCCAGACATCCCAGCAGTGTGGTCAGAGCTGGTAGTGGAGCTGCTGCTGTGCCTCCTTTGGGCTGAGGGTGTGAGGAGCAGGGTCAGAGATGCCCCACTGGGCAGTGGCCCTGCCAGCTCTGCTCCCTGCTGTCACCAGAGGGGAAATCTCACGCCGTGGCACAGATCCCCAGGCACGGCACACCTGCAGCCAGGTGGGAGGAGGGAAGAGTGGTGGTGGTGGTGGTGGGCAGTGCCTGCGTGGGAGGACCACACGCCGCCCATCTCCTGTTAGAAACTGCTGTACTGGGCACATGATGTTCCCAGGAGAGTTATTGGATCAGTGTGGAGCCTGTGGAAAACACATCCATGTCCTTGGGGCAGAAACCTGCCCAGCAGTGGGGCTTGGAGGTTTGGAGATGTTTGCTGTAGCAGACACACACCTTCCAGCAAGCGAGGCTGGCGACAGGATTTTGTCTGGAGCAGTTTTATGCTGGGCTAAACTCATCTGCTCTTGGAGGGTGGGGGGAATGGCAGGCAGGGGCGTCATCTCCTGGCTGCAGCACCTGGGGGGAACCCCTCTCCTGGAAGTCTTACTTTCATGGCTGATGTTCTTCAAAATAATGTGGATTTTTTTTCTCCCTATCTTTGTAACGGATGACACGGGAAACCCTTTTGCAAGGAAGTAAATTCTGCCTGTCACAGTGGCTTTCACTTGGCAGTGTTGAATTTCCTTCCATGCTGCTGTTGTCTTTCTCTTTTCCCCCTTCTTTCCCTCCCACACACACTCTTTTCCATCGCACATCCTCAGCTTTCAGAATGATAATTGCAGCTGAGCGAGGAAAACCTTAACATGTTTTGAAGGGTGGCTTTGGTGCCTTTTTCTGCAGCATTCTCTGAGTCTGCACCTTGTTTGAAAATGTGAAGGTGTTTCCATGACCCTTTTTTTTTCCATTTAGAACTATTTTTTTTGAGGAAATTTCCTGCAAGTTCCTGGAAAGCTCTTTATTTTCTGAGAGTAGTTGAGGGAGCTGGGGGGGCTCAGCCTGGAGAAAAGGAGGCTCGAGGGAACCTTCTCACTTTCTAGAGCTCCCTGATGAGAAGATGTAGCCAGATGGGGGTTGGTCTCTTCTCCCAGGGAACAGGTGGCCTCAAGCTGTTCCAGGGGAAGTTTAAATTGGATATTAGAGAAAATCTCTTCGCTGAAAGGGTGATCAAGAATTGAAACAGACTGTCCAGGGCAGTGGAGGAGTCACCATCTCTTGAAGTGTTCAAAAAATGTGTAGATGTGGCATTTAGGGACACGGTTTTGTGGTGAACAGGGCAGTGCTGGGTTAAGGGTTGAACTTGATGATCTCAGAGCTCTTTTCCAACCTTAATGATTCTGTGATTCTACTTGTGGTGGGACTGTGAGCACAGTGATGCTTCTGCCAGTGCACTGTGCCCAGTGCAAGCAGGAGAGCCCTGCCTGGGCTTTCTGCTCCAGCCTAAAGCTGCTGCTCAGACCAAGGAGGTTTGTGCAGATGGGCTGTGCCTGCCCCAGCCCTGCTGACCTCTACTGCCAGCCTGTGAGCTGCTTTCCCAGATGCTCCTCTGGCCCAAGTGCTGGGCTGTGGGTTATCTGTGCCCCACGCTTTGTCCTGACCAGAGCAGCCCCTTTGCAGCCCAGCATGCTGGGTGTGCTTTGGAGAGCTGCCAGACCAGCAAACCCACCCTGGCCATGGCCATCCCACACTCACCAGCTGAGTCTGACCTGGCAAAAGGAGCAGGGTGGTTTGGAGAGGAGTTGGACAGGGAGCAGTGGGAGGAAAGAAGCCACGCCAAGCAGGTGGCTGTGGTGTCTATATCAGGGCTACCCATCACCTGCCAGTGATTCTTCTGTGCCTTGGCTGATGCAATGTGGACTTCCTGGGCCTGCTGGCAGTGGCAGTGCCGTGGCTGCTGCTGTGGCTTCTCAACCCTCCTGGGGGAGGTTGGTCAGAGTCCTTGGAGAAGCCTTCAGAGCCACATCAGTGTCACTGTCCTGGTGGCTGAGAGGGCTCAGTGCTCAAAGGCAAAGATACCCTGGAGGCAACCTGGGAAACAGAACCCACCATCAGCCAGAGCTGGGTACACGTTGGGTGACCTTTTTTCTCCCTTGAGCAGCCTTTCCCAGAGGGGAGTTGCACACCCTCGATGCTGAGATGCTGCACTGAGACACTCAGCAGCGTGTTCTGTGTGTCAGAGGCCGCCTGCAGAGCAGGGGTGTTTACATGGCAGGCAAATTGAGGCAGTCCCAAACCATTCCTCGTTCCACCTGGCTGCTTAACCAGCCGGCAGAGCCGAGGGAACTGTGCCTCCTGCCCGTGGATGTGGGGATGTTTCCCTCCCCTCCCCCTGCAATCAGATGCTTGCAGAGCAGAGCTTGCAGCAAGCCAAGCATCGCTTGCACTCCATCAGACGTGGGTGTCTATAAAAAGCCTCCCTGGGGTTGCGATTGGGTGGGTTGGCTGTGCCACGTGGTCTCTCGTAAGGCCCGTGTTGCTGAGCAAGTGGCATTCCACTTATTTTTGGCATTAATAGTCTTTAGTTAATACATAAATTCAGCTTAAATTCTGGATGGAAAATAAATCCCAAGTGGAGGCTCTGCTAATAAGACGACAGACGCTTCGGGGAGCTCGGGACGCCTGTCAGCAGAGCTGAGATCGGAGAGCAGCAAAACGCACGGGCACGAGGTCCTGAGGAGTTACCACGAGTTGTCCAGCTGAATTACAGAAGGATTAGCCAGGTGGCCAAGGTGAGCTCTAACTTTAACCGCTGGAGCTGAACTCCTTACAGCAAGTGCCCCGGCGAGATCCCCCGTCCCACCTGGCACGTGGAGAAAAGGGAGTTGAAGCATCAGTTTAGGTCTGACCACTGCAGGACACCCTTGTCTGTGGTGGTCTGCTGACAGGCAAGGCTGACCCGAGGTCCTCTGCTCTGCTTTGTTCTTGCTGATCCACTGCCAGTCCCCCGAGGATGCTTCCCCACATCCTGGTTCATCCCAGGGAGCCTTCATGCCAGACCTGGGTGTGTTGAGGACTGCATCCTTCCAGTGTCTGTGTCCTTCCAGTGGCATACATCCCTGTGAGAACCTCGGAGATCTGACCTCGGGCTCTGCTCCATGGCTTGGTGCTGCCACCTGAAGGAGGGTCTGGCTGGGTGAGCAGATCCCAGCAGGCTGTCTGAGGGTTTTGTGGCAGTGTGCTCTCCAGCGCTGTGCCATGGGCTCTGGGAGTCTGGCAGGATGGAAGTTCACCATGTCCATGATGGCTTTGAGGATTGAGGTTGAAGCTGACTCATGTCCCTGCCCCAGTAAGCCCCAATGCCTGGGGACTTCCTCACCTTAGTGCTGCCCACACACCTACACAGAGGTCTACCCATGGCTGTGGAGTCCAGCAGTGGGACAAACCCTGACACATGTCCTTCCCATGACCATGCTGGAGCTATTTTGTGCCTGTGTCCCAGATTGACAGGCTGAGAGGGATGTGCTCCTTCCCGTCTCCAACTGCTTCCTGAGCTCCTCCCCGCTTTTATCGGGCTGCTGTGAGGTAAAGTCCAGAATATGTTGGATTCTTTTTAAGGAATAACCTGTACTTGTGGAAAAGCAGCATTTCAGGGACCTTTCCAAGGGGGGTGCTGTGTTGGTGGTCTGCCAGCATGCCCCACTCTGACCCTTCCCTTGGAGCTGGGGTGCAGGGTGTGTGCCACGCAAAAGGGGAGGTGTCCTGGTGACCAGGCCACGAACCACATGGCTAAGGGACTGCTCAGGCCCTGCTCGCCACCTCCTGACAGGGTCCTCAGAGTTGAAAAGGGATTGGAGGTTATCCAGGATTTGGAAGAACAGCAGTTCATCCCAGTCTCTCCTGCCTCACCTTGCACACAGGGTCAGACCCTGCACACTCAACATGTGAACCCCTTGCCAGCCAGCAGCAGGACTTTGAGGTCATTCAGGCCTCAAATCAATCTTTCTGGCAAGGTTCAGGTCTCAGTTGCAGCCAGGACCAATGTTCTAGCACTGGTCTTATGAACTGAGGAAAGTCTGAGGAAAATCCTTTCCCCACATTCCTTGCTGTGGATTTCCACCCTACTCTGCTTCTTTCCTCTGCACTGAAAGAGTGAAAAGGAAAGGCTCAATTGTCCTGTTTTTGCGGACAAGGGTTTGCAGTCGCATTGTTTGCCCATGTTCTTGGTGCAGGGAAGGTGGGGCTCATCCTGGAGCCCTTTGGGGCTGTATGTGCTGCAGTCAGGAAAGCCCTGGCTAGTGGGACCAGTGGCAACCCCTGATTCCCAACATGAGGGGGTAAAGTCCCAGCTACAGCCCCTGGGCAAGGTGTAATAACCTTTGTGCAGGAGCTGTAGGTGGATGCAGCGATTCCTCTCCTCTCTTCCCCCACATCTGTGTTCCCATCTGGGACCTGCCTTGGGGACGCATCACACTGCAGAGGAAACTGCAGCATGAGATGATGCGGGGGCGGCCCTGGGATGCTCCTCTCCTGGAGCAGGAGCCTCAGGGAAGTAAGTGTGTGTGTGTGTCCCTGTGCTTGTGCCAGAGGCTTCCTTTGGAGCCAGAAATGCTCAGTGCTGGAGGCTGGGGGGTGGGGAAGAGGAATCCCAGCATCTTCCTACCCAGTAGCCAGCAAAGAGCCTCTTGGGATTGGCCGTTGCTAAGCAGAGGTCTGGCCAATGAGGGCAGAGTGGTCCAGGCATGGCTGGGACATCCTGGCTGGGACTGGTGCCTGTGTCCCGAGAGGACAAACCATGGCAAGGGACAGCAATGCACAGGAAGGAGCACTTGGCATGTGGGGGGAGTCCTGGCTGCCTGAGCAGAGCTGCGGGTTTGTGTCCCTTGGTTTCTTGCCCCCCAGCCTGTCCCTTCCCTGCTGCCCTTCTGGCCCCTTTTAATCCAAGTATCTCCATCCACTGCCCTGTGCACCCCGAGCCCTTGGGAAGCTGAGTGTCCTCCCTGCCCCTCTGTTCTGCCCCAGGCAGTTCTCACCTGGAAAGGCCCAACAACAACTCTCCCAATAAACCAGCACTTTGAACAAGGCAGAACAAGGAGTGTATCTAGTGAGTAAATCTCACATCCCTCCAGATGCAGGGCACCAGCATTTGTGCAGCATCACACAGACCCTGGACAGATTTCTCCCATGTCTCAGAGCAGATCCCAGCCATGGAGTGAAGCTCTCCCATTTGGTCATTCATTACATAATTTTCTTCCAAGAAAACAACTCTCAAGGATGTTTTCACAAGGACTTCTTGCTGCACTGTTAGAAAAGGGCAAGGCCATGCAGGTGGCTCAACTGCTGGGCTTGAGTGGGAGCTGCCGTGGGCTGCAGGGAGCTGCTGAGTTTTTCCCATGGCCAAGGGATGTGTGTACGGCACAGCCCAGCCTGGAATGTGCTTGGTATGTCCAGCACAGCCCAGCACAGCCCAGGCATGGGTGTACTCAGGTTATAGGTGCATCACTAACTCTTCAATGCACAGTGGTCTCCTGGTTAGGATCAATACCCTACTGCTGCTGAAGCACTCCTGAAATGTAGGATGCCTTTCTCCAAATGCTGGAGAGGGACTTTGGACAAGTGCATAGGGTGGCTGGACAAGGGGGAAAGGCTTCAAACTAAAAGAGGACAGAGTTCGGTTGAATATCAGGGAGAAATTGTTCCCTGTGAGGGTGGTGAGGCCCTGGCACAGGTTGCCCAGAGAAGCTGTGGCTGCTCCATCCCTGGAAGTGTCCAAGGCCAGGTTGGATGGGGCTTGGAGCAACCTGGGATAGAGGAAGGTGTCCCTGCCTAAGGCAGGGGTGTGGAACTAGATGAGCTTTAAGGTCCCTTCCAACCCAAACTGTTCTGTGAACTGTCCCTGGTCAGCTGGTTGGTGCAGCTGGGTGCTCCAGGCTCCAAACCTGAGACTCCCCACATAACTCAGGCTCAGCCTGTGCTCTGCTTCCAAAGCCCTTGAGGTTCCAAACCTTCCTGTGCTAGTGAGTGAGAAAGGGAACTAGTCTGGCATCTTACCTGTTCCCAGGTAAGGTTCAGTGACTGCTGTCACTGAAACCTGGGCTGCGTCTGTGAATCTCCAACTCCTGGAGTCTCAGGTCTGCAAGGGATGACTGCAAGTGCCACTATGCATTTCAGGCTGTTCTCTGCTGCTCTTCCCCTGTGCAGAAGGTGTGCTCCCATGGTCCTGCCAGAGACAGCGAGGGAGGAGGCTACAGCTGCAGTAGGAGGTGGATGAAGGATTTGGGGTTTACTGTGTAAGGAAATGGCTAGAGCACAGAGGGCTGGAGCTGTCCGTCATTGCCTCACAGATAAACAATATCAGGTCTCCATGGTGGAGCAGCCTCTCTTGCTGCTTGCTTCCTTTCCCCCTTCGGAAAACAGGAGCCCCTGATCTGTGTGCGGGTGCGTGGAAGCCCCGAGATTGTTGAGTTGCTTTCAGTGCCCTGGGGAAGACACAGTGGAGGACTGGGAGAATTTGGATGCTTGGCATGTGGGTCAAGAAGATGCCAAGAGAAGCAATTCTGTCTCCCAAAGCAGGGGAGCGTGGTTGGATGGGGTAGAAGGCAAGCAAAGAGATGGGAAAAGAGCTGATATTGTTGGGAGAGAGCAGAGGAGGCTGATGCCACGGCAGCCTCTGTGGTGGCCCTGCTCCCAGCTTGTAGTGGGTTTGGATTAGCCCTGAAATCAGGGCAGGGGCACAGGGATGCAGAGAGAGGTCTGTGCACAGGCAGGGCCAGCCAGTCCTGCTCTGCCTGCGCTCTGTCACTGTCCCTGCTCCGTGGGGCTGCACTAATCCCTGCCAGGAAAAGCAGGGAGGGAGCTGCGCTTTGATGGAGACAAGGAAAGGTTTAGAGGGAATTAGAAGGGATTTATGTTGGTGGAAGAAAACACAGTAAGCGTGGCTGGCCTGGCCTGGGTCAGGGCACTGGGCTGTGCAGAGGGGCTGAGCAGGTCCCCGAGGAGTTCCCTCAAGAGTTTTCCTTAAAACCCCAGCTCTCAGAGCTGTGGGGCTGCATGTGAATATTCGTTTCCCAGTAGAAGTTTTATGGTGACTGGGAGAAGCCTGAGAATATGAACAAACAAGGCTCATCCCACCAGGAAATGAGTGAAAATGTCCCAGCATTTATTAAGTATCTTTTCAGTGCGCTTGAAATTCACCTCACAGCTTGAGGTTGTCCAGCTCTCAGTTCTGCACTGTTTTGGGTTAGCAACAAGGAAAACCCAAAAAACATCTCTGTTTGCAGGTCTCACTCAAGGTTCTCCTAGTTCAAGCTTAGTTCCAGCTGTTAGACTGTGGAATGGTTGCTTTGGGCACTAGCATCTCTCAGAGTCTGTTGTTCCAGGACTCCGCTGTTCAGTATTGTCCTTCCTGGCTGACTGAGTGGGATGAGGCAGGATGTGGGATGGACAAGCTGCAATCCACCATTCTGGGAACCTCCAGGGGCTCACAGGCATCATCTGTTCCTCTTGACTTGCCTGGACAGGAGGCCAAGGTTGACAGGCAGAGGTGGTGCTGATCCCGACCACTCTGGTTGCTAATGGATATGGAAAACATCCTGCTGGGCCGGCAGGTCCTGGCTGTCATCGCCAGCTGTGTCTCTGCACCAGCAGCTGGGGGTGAGTTGTTGGAGCAGTTTCGCTTCACAGCTCTGAGAATGCCAGGACGTGGCAGCGTCTGGAAAAACACAGGCAGGCTCCTCCGAAGGATCCAGGGTGGGCGGGAGGCTGACAGCATCTCCAGCTGCCCTCAGCCTGCTGCACAGACCACTGTCACCTCCCAGGGCAGCGAACTCCCAGCCTGTCAGCGAGACGTGTCTGAGCTCCCCGTGGTGTCTGGCAGGACCGGCTCCCTCAGAAATCACAGGGCTTGGTCTTGGCAGGCAGGGATTTGGGATGCGGCTGGACTGTCCTTTGGACTCGCACCCGTTATGTGAGGCAGGGCCAGGAGCCCCAGGACCACTGGGAGTGGGTGTTCCCTGCCCCAGCTCCTGGGCAGGGCTGCACTGCATGGTTTTCCTGGTGCACAGGAAGGGATAAAGAGGGGATGGGCAGAAACCTGCCATCGGGGGAAAACATGCGCTTCCCAGGGGGATCTGCAGAGAAAGCTTTGGCGAGGTGCTTAGTGCCTGGAGGTGGTCCTGTGCTCTGCTCTGAGCACTGGGAATGTCTCTGCTTCCTGCTGCTCTTCAGGCAGGGTCTTTGGGAGGAGTGGCAGGACAGGAGGGAAGAGGATAAGGGCAGCACGTGTGAGGAAGCAGCAGAGAGAGAGGGATGCAGGAAAGCTGGTGGAGATGTGGTGGGAGAAGACATGGGAATCCTGTGATTATTTCATTTACGATAATGATTTCCCCTGATTCCACAGAAGGGTCAGCCAGGTAGTTTAAGTCTCAGTGTGGCTCCCCTCAAGGTCATGAAGCAAAGGCTTCCTTGGAGGAAGGGCTGGAGCCGGTGCTCTCCTGGGCATCTTTAGCTGAGCCCGGTGCAGAGGGGCCTTTGCTTCCCTGTGCAGCCTTCTCTGAAGACTCGTGTCCAGCTCTGACAGAGCTCCAAGGTGACAGAGCAATTTGTCAGTGGCCCTGTCAGATGCTGAGGCCTCATTGCACTGAGAAAGGATTTTAGGCTGTGACATGCACTCAGATACCCATTTAGCTGCCAGCTCCAGCTGGCTGTTGTTTTCCTGCTGTTGGAGAACAGGGTGAGGGATGGACTGACCTGTGTTTTATTGGATCTGCCTAATTTTTTTAGTGCTTTATTTGCTGAAGATAAAACAAGCTGGAGCTGGAACTGGGCTGCTCAGATGGGCAGTTCTTGTTTCTCTTGCAAACTGGCCCCGTTGGGGTTCTCAGTACTGCAGGAGGATGGGGAAAACTTGGCTCTCCTGTGCCACTGGGTGCTGGGCATCTCTTGGCGTGGCTTATCTCAGAATCCTTCAGCTGCATTGCTGTGGAATTGTTCTCTGGCACAGAGAACATGCAGCCTATGCCCATGCTGTGGAACAGAACCACTGCAACAGGGTTACCTGCAGAGAAGGGTTCTTACTCCTGTAAGCTCTTGAACTGTGACCAGGAGTTATTTTGTCCCAGATAAAATAGTGTCAAGGAGTCTGCAACACTAGGAGAGTGCAGAGGCTTATTCCCATGCAGCTTATTTTGCTGGTTTTGCTGTGTCTTGGTGTCTGGCTTTCAAGAGATCACAGTTAATGGCAGCAGCAGGACTGCCATGGGAAACGGTGGGGGCTGGGAAGGAGCAACAGCCTCTCCCAGCACTATCTTCTGGGCTTCCACAGAATCCTTCTGTGGGAAGGCTGTGGAAACCTCAGACTGGATCTTCTCTCTGCCCTCATGGCACAGGGCTGCAGGAGAGCCTGAAGCCATGGTAGGTCAAGGTGCATGGAAGAGTTTTCATGGGATGGCTTCTCCATGGTGAGAGCTTCGGAGTCCTTCCCTTCCAGAGGGTCTGGAGGAGGGAGAGCATCCCCGGGAGGGACCAAACTCTGCCAACAGGCTCCACAGAAGGAGCAGTTTGCTGTGGCCAAGACAGAGCAGGAGCCTAAAGCTGAGTTTGGAGGTGCTGTGAGGTGCCCCCAAGGAGGAGCTGGTTCTCCACCGTGTTCAACGCGCTCTGAGGAGCTCACAGCTGGAACACACTGTCCTAGAAAACAGAACGTGTTAGTCCCAGAGTCTCCAAGGCCCTCACTCCCGTGTAGTGACATCCAGTCACAGTAAACTGGGACAGGAGAGACCTGGTGACAGCTCTGATGTGGTGCCAGCACAGCTGGGAGGAAATGACGGGGTCTGCCAGCTCCTGTGTGCTGCTGGTCTGAGCCTGACGTGGCTTTTCCCCATGGACCTGGGAAAAACATGGAGAGGAAACCAAGACAGAGACGATGAAGGCCAGGATCTCAAGCTGGGCCGAATGGTTTATTTTTCTATGCTTAAAAATTCTTCAGATTGTAATTGAGGACCGATTAAGTCATTAGTGTCACTGTGTCTTAATTAAGGTTAAGTAGGCAGCACCCATAATGGTGGGCCATGATGGTCTTCTAAAGTGGTCTATATCAGTTCTAACCTGCTTGGGGTGGAGCCACAGTGCTGTGGAGAAACCATCTGCCCGAGAAGGGATGTTCATCTGTCACACAACTTCCACTTGCTCTGGGAAGGGATTCCTGGGTTAAAACCATACCTGGCAATAATGACATGTTCCTTTGCATTTGGTTTGAATAGCTCAGCTGATGTGGTGAAATCAGGGGACACGTAGAAATCAAATGACTTGTCTTTGTTCTTATCCCTCCAGGTGGTACTCCCTCATCTTCCCTGCCTGGTCTTGGGTGCGGGAGCAGTCTGGGAACAAGTCTCCCAGGCTTGTTTTCTTCTTCTATGTCCTGCTCTTATTCTGCAGGCTGAAACCACCTGCAGATGTATTTCAGTTGGGGTAAAAATTTACATCCCTAACACTTGATTACTAAAGGGCTGTTTGAGTTTTATGAACATGTGGGAAACTGAAGGAGCCCTTCTGTGATTTGGATGGGTGTTTGTGCATAGAACTATTCATTCCAACACTTTTAGCCCAACTCTCCACCAAGAATCCAATGCTGGTTTTTGGTTTGCCACAGGAAATGGCTGGACATGGGACACACAGCTGCTCTGTGGTCATCCTGTGCAGACCCCATAAGTATATATATTTTAATTATCATAAGCAATGCCTTCAGGGAACTTTCCCTTCTACAACAACATTTTCTGCTATTTGTGCGAAAGGATTTCCCATGGGATTTTTTTCCAGGGGAGGGAAAGACAACGGTGGGCAGAGCTTGCTGCAATGCCCAGCTGATTTCCTGTGCCCGTGCTGTACAAAGGGGCCTTTGCTTCTCTTGGTCTCCAGAGGTATCCCATGCAGGGATGCTGATGAGTGCCTCAATGAAAGACAGCGCTCAAATACGTTGTCTGGAGGCTTGGAAGGGCCCTGCCGTGGCAGAGCAGTGCTGCAGCCTTCCTGATCCCCACTTTCACCCGGATACATGGAGGCTCCTTAGGCTTTAAGCTGCTACAAGATGAGGAACCCTGTTCAAAGCCAGCTGTATCCTCTTACACGAACACCAGTGCAGGGGAATTGCAAGAGATCGTGGAGGATTCAGAGTGGGCAGCTGAGGGAAGCGACGAACTGGGACAGGGACTTGCAGAGACAAGGGGCTGAAGGGACCTGGAAAGGCAGTGTCTGTCACGAGGGACTGCCCCATCTTTGGATGGAATTCAAGAGCACCATGCCTGGAAGCGTTCAAAAGGCGTGTGGATATGGCACTTGGAGGCATGGATTAGTGGTGAACACAGTAGTGCTGGGATAACAATTGGACTCCATGGTCTTAGAGGTCTTTTCCAACCTTAATGACCCTATGATTCTATATCCTAGCAGGCAAGAGGCTGCTCCTTAACTCATGTTCAGTGGGGAAACAATCTGCAAAATAGGTGTGGAAGGGCATCTGGAGGGCTCCAACCTCCCCCCACAGGTGCCTGGTGCAAGGAGCAGCATCAGCTGTAACTCAGGAGACATTCACGGGAGGAGATTGGCGTTGGCAGGCACAGCTGTAATGTTTGTGCAAAGCCACCTGTACGACCTGAGGATTTGGCCTGATAAGTCAGGTGAGACTCGGGCATGGAGTACCAGCAAGTTCTGATCTGGGTGAAGCACTTTCCAGATGTAAACTGAGCTCTGGGATCAGGGCCCAAAGGCGAGGAAGCTGCCAGGGAGGCTGAAAAGTGTCTTGAGGTGTGGGGTGGTGATGGTGCTAATGAGGCTGTTGCCTGGGACACCCTTTCTCCCCTACTCTAATGGCAGAGGGTTTGGGGATATGTGTGGCTGGGGGCCTGCGTGCCTAATTTCTGCATGTCAGCAGCATCTCTAACACCCAAGCTGGAATAAGCCTCCAGAACCCCTGAAAGGTCAATGGGAAGACAACACTGCTTAGCTCCAGCATCCTGACAGGATGTAAACCCAGGGCCTTACCAGACTTTCCCACTTTGGAGGCCCAATCCCTCACCCATGCCTCCTGTAAGGCATCTGCTGAGCCTTTCACAGAGGTCTTGAAGGAGCTGGGTCGAAAGGTCTCTAACTGGTTTGATCCTGGTGCCCTGTTCCAGCCGTGTCCTGGTGAACTGGCCCCATCGACCCTCCTTTCCCCTCCCTGCTGGCAGTGCCTCCGGGCCAGCGTCCCCCTGCTCTGGCTGCTCAGGAATTGCCTGGACGTGGCAGCCATCCCTGCCCTTTGCCTGCCTGCAGTTGCCAGACACGGAGCAGATGGTTTCATCCACACCCAGACAAGGCTCCCTCTACGGGGCTGTCATGGGAGACAAGAGGGATGTGTGAACAGCTACACACTCCCTCTGTTGCTGCCTGCTTTCCCACTACTGTGCTGCGGCCAGGTGGGACCTCTGAGGGATAAAGTGAGGGGGCAATCTGTGGGGTGGCTGAGCACACGGAACCCCCTTGTCTCAGTCCAGGTCTGTGGAGGCCAGTTACTGGCAGGGGCAGAGGAGGACTCAGTGGTTGTGTATAACAGGGAGTGTTTTTGCAGGGGTTGCCAGTCACACACTGACCGTGGTGTTCTCCAGCTCCCCAGGGAGGGAGCAATCTGTGTCATCTCGCAGCGGGCTCCCTTAAATCTCGGCCTGATTAAGCGATGGCAATATGGGCCTGATATGAAAGAGCCTCCCCTGAAAAGGGCCGATTGTGAGTGCAGGAATAGCCTGTTAATTGTTCACAGGGCCCTGCAGTTGGAGGCACATGAAACCACCGGATCCTGACTTCAGTTGAGTAGGAATCTGGAGATGAATAGTGTCCATCAGCCGCCGGCGCTGCTTTGGGTACAGACCGACCCTGTTGGCCACTCACCTGGGAAAGCTGCATTTGAACACTCTGGGTTTTGTTTTCAACCTCAGGATGTCTGAGGGATTTGGGGAATATCCACTCAGCTTTTGACCTCTTGTCTGTCCTTGAAAAAGCAGTGTGTGGCTTTCCATGGTGAGCTACGGGCTGAAACACCCGCGGGTGCACAGGGAGGTGCTGGGGCCTGCGGGGTGACACTGCTGGAGGAAGAGGAGGTGATGTGGTGGGTCTTTGGAGCAGTTCCTCCTGCATTCCTGTGCTAGATTTTAGACCTATTTGTGAACGTGGACGGTGGTTTTCCATCAGCACATTTGCTGAGAGCTGTGTCAGTGCAGGTCTGGAAAGGGTTTGATACTGAGACATCTGATGAAAAATTGCTGTGTGTAGTTACGTCAGAGTTATTTATTCATTGCATAGAGATAAAAGCTTTTTTGATGGAGTGCAGTCATCTTAGCTTGTGGCTGTTGTTTTTCTTAGTTTCTTGTGTATTTTAGGGATCTAATTAATTATAGGGAGTGATTGATGCTCAGAAAAAAATACAGTTCAAGCTGAGCTGCAGTTTTCTTCGTGATTTCTTTGACTTCATATCCAGAAAGCAGTGAGCCAGGGCCTACCTTGGCAGCAGGTCTTCAGTGTTCAGCAGGCAAGAATAAAATACTGTCAACTGCATGTTCTCTGAGCTGGTGGGTTTGTGCTGATTTACAGAGGTGTTGAGACAGTGTAAAGGCCAGCATTCATCCTCTTTGCCTGGTGGTCACTTTGTAGAAGACAAATTGAGAGTAGTCTGCTGTGATCCCCTGGGGATGTGACAAGTTTGTGACATGTGGACATCGGAAAGGGGGCTGAGGAGCAGTAGTTGGCAGGCAGGTGGGACGGCCTTGTCAGTGGTGGGACCACTCTGTACTCACCTGGTTCATTGCCCAGCTGCCTGTCACTGCTGGGGAGCAGCACTGGTCTTGGCAGGCTGCTGCTCTGACCCAGTGCAACTCGTACTGTGGGCCAGGTGCAGATGCCTGAGCTTCCTCCAGGGGTGGGAGCAGAGCTCCAGGATCCACTGCCAAAGGAGTTTGTTCTGCGAGCAGCCCCTGACTCCCACGCCGCATGATGAAGGCTGCTTGAGTCCACATGCTTGGGGGTGACCCACACTGTGTGAGCTTTGGCCCAGGGCTCTTCTGGGCCTCTCGTAGAGCTCACTGGCTCTGAGACACTCTCAGGAATTTCTGGGGTTCCAGCAGTCCCCCATGTCTATGATCTCAAAGAGGTCTGTCAGCCCAAGCATGGTCCATCATATACCATCTGTCACCTCGGAGAGGCCGAGCTGATCCCCTCCAAAACACAGCCCATGTGCAAAGAGCTGTACCCACAGTGTGGAGGAACAGTCAGGGACAGACCTGGGAGCAAGAGAGGGAGCAAAGCTGTTGGGTAGTGCAGGCATACCCAGACAGAGCCCAGCAATGCCTCAGGACCCTCCAGAGGTGGTTGTTTGAGCCCTTCCTAGCTATTCTTCTTGTCTCCCTGATGACCATTGTCCTGGACTGCTTGGGCATGTGGGTCTGAGGAGACCTCAGTCTCCATGGAGGGGTCTAGTTTGAGATCCCAAACCTATTTTGATGTAGGGTCTAGGATCTAGAGCCACTGTCTGGTAGGGGGAAACTCCTTCTCCTCTCAAGTCATGTTTGGGTCACCTGTTTCCTTCCCCAAGACACTTAGAGCCTCTCTAGAGCCAGATGGCAGATGTTAATACCTTTCCTGGGATTTAGATGTGTCATGCTGAGGGATGCTTTCCCATGCAGGTGCCACCTGTCACATTCAGGCATGGTGGGACCAGCCCTTTGGGCTTTTACTGAGGGAAGCAGGGCTTGCCTGTGTGCAGCACTGGGGGCCAGCTGGTCGGTGTGGCCTGGAGGTGCTGTAAAGCCACTCTGGCCTCACGTGTTTCTCATCATTCTCTCTGTCCTGGAAACAGGCTGTGCACCAGCAGGGCTTGATTGCTGTGATCATTTGGACTGTTCAGAATCTGATGAGTGTCACTATCCCTGGACTCTTTTAGGAGTTTATAATCCCACCCCAAACACATCTTTCTTAGCCCTGTGATGTTCATGTCTTCCCAGTCTCCCACCTCCTCTCTTCCCCACATGTACTGAGCCCAGCTGCCCTCACTGCCTGCCCAAATCTCTCTGCAGCTCATCACCACCAGCATCTCCTGACAGGTTGGCAAAATCTGCAAAAGGAAAATATCTTCTACCACATTTTTCAGTTTTGCCACCAAATTTTGACAGAGCCAAGAGCCTGGAGCTGCTTCTGCTGCCCTGTGTGTGCTCGGTGACCTGGAGGGGACTTAGCAGTTCCCAAGAGATTCTTTCTCTCATGTAAGAGCTTCTAAAATAATGACCTGGTCCTGAGCAGCTGAAGGAGTTCAGCTTTGAGACTGATGTTTGCCACCATCCTTCTCCTTTCTTTCAGACTGTGCTGCTCTGGGAGGAGAGGGCAGCTCTTGGAGGACACTAGTCCTGAGGAAGCCCGTTGGATAACCACAGCTCACTTGACAATCCCCATCCCAAATTCTGCTGCTATTAAAATAGGCAGTGGGCTGGCAGATGGGATGTCTGAGGGAGGAGGAGAGTTCATGGGAAAAGGACAGACAGCACTTCAAGGACCTGGGGACCAGCTGATGTTTCCTGGGGACCCTGTGGGGTTTTGCTGTAGGTGAGAAGAAGCTGCTTGAGGGAGCAGGGGCTTAGGAGACTGACCCTTGGGGATGTCATTTGCCTTTCTGGACACACCTGAGTTGCTCATCTGCTGTCTCAACTTTGCATTGGGTTCATGTTTAGAGAGATGTGCCCAAGCTATGAGCTTGGACTGTACCAATAGCCTTAATGACAGGAGATTTTGGCAGCCCCTCCCCTCCTGGTGCCCTAAACTCAATGCCCATTACTTTTTGAATTTATTTCCTCTCTCCCCATTTCTAGGCTTGTCTCAATGTCACTGCAGAAGTGTTTGGGATCCAGCCTAGTTGAGATTGTCCCCATGATGGGCCTTTGCCTTGATTTCAGGAGGGATAATAGAGCATCCAGAATCTGATTTAATTTTTGCAGGGATTTGAGTTCCCTGGAAAAACTCCCTGGAGTGATGCTCAGCTTAATCATGATTAAGGCCAACAAAAATCTGGTGGCTGATCCTCTGAGCAAAGAGGGGCTGTGTTTGATCAGTAGGTGAACCTGGGGCATCTACTGGAAAGTGATAGTTTTCGGGGGCCTTACTTGGTCTGCTTTCACCATCTGGGCTGTCTTACACTGGGAGACCTGCTGGGTGACACACCAACGTTCATGAGGCTGCTTTGATCTGGAGAAGGCTCCATCTGTTCCACAAGGTGTCATGGTTTTCTCTTTAATAGCCTAGGGATTGTTTTCAGGCTGAGGATGTGTGAGGACGGAAGAGCCTGAGGATGCAGATGGAATGGAAGAAAATCTAAGTGATTAAACGGCTGTAGATGAGTGGAGATATGGCTTAAGAGATTGACAGTCGCCCGCTGGGTGGAGAGATGGAAGGAAAGATTGGATTCACGTGCACCAGGATTGCAAATCTACCCCTCTCCCCATCATGTTAAATCAAGTAACATCATTTGTTACTTGTTTTTAGCCTTCCCCTGTGTAGACTTCCACACAGCTCTGCACTGCACCTTTATGGCCCCATCTGCTACGTCCACCTCCCAGGCCCTCTGGTCTGTTTTTGGGGGAGAAAGCCTATAAAATAAACCTTGTGCAGCCACACGAGCTGTTTGCTGTGCCGGTGTTTGCTTTGGCTGACGTGGATGTGACGTGTTCTGGTATGTGCATGACTTCGTGTGTCAGTTAATGTGCACAGGGGAGGGAGAACTGGCAGGTAAAAAAATGCATCAAGGACCAGTGTTTGCCTCAGGAGATGTAATACTTTTGGGGGTCTTTCTTGGCTTTTTTCCAACAGTGGCTCTAATGCTTTGTGGAGGCTGCAGCTCATGGCAGAGCTGTGGGTCTCTGACCAGGTCCCTCTGTGCTCACCCTGCGCGGCATGAACACCCAGTGACTCGACAGGACTGGACTTGATGTGATTAAGGAGCTGTACCTGGAGTAAATTCCTCTGTCCCTGCCTTGGTGGTGCTTTACACAATCTCTGGGGATGAGTGAGCGTGGGAGGGGAGCTGGCAGGACATGCCAGGCTGCTGTAGGGACAGTGTGGGATGGGGGCTGCGGAGGCAGGGGGGTGCTGGGAGAGCCTGGCCAGGCTGGGGAGCTCTGTGCCCCAGCAGCACCCAGGTCTGGGAACAAGTGGCCCTCGAGCACTTGCTGTCCCCCACTAGATGGCACTGGGAGCCCTGCTATGGTGTCCCTGTCCCCCAGAACAGCCTGGCTTCCCCTGCACCCCTCCACTGCCAGGGCAGTGCCCGTGGCTCTCCTGGACAGGAGCAGGACACAGGGGGACCTGTGCGTTGCACTTCATCCTGTTCCCTCTGGGGGCTGAGTGTCATATGGGAGGTGGTGTGACACAGTGCCAGTCACCCTAGGAAGAGTGCTTCACATGTGTGCTATGCCTCACACACTGACCTGGCCACTCCAGGAGTCTTTGCAGGGCGCGTTTCTCCCCAGAAACTGATGGACCTGGTGGGAGTCAGAGCATGGCATGTGTCCTGCCAAGAGCCAGGGCATCACTGGTAGCTGGTGTGTCATGTGTGCCACTATGGGAACCACTGCACTGCTCATCTGCTGCTGGGAGTCACTGCATCCCCAGTGTCCAGCTGGGGTCTGGAGTGTCATGTGTTCTGCACTGGGAGTCACTGCATCCCTGGTGTCCTGCTGGGAGCTGGAGTGTCACTGGCAGGTCTGGTCCTGCTGGGAGCTGGGGCATTACCTGTGTCCTGATGGGACACCACACACCCTCTGCTTGGTCCATGTGTCCCACCCTGGCTCTGCCTTGCTGGGGTCAGTGTGTTTTGCACATGTTCTGCTGGCAGCTGGCACCTTGCCCACTGGTTCTGCCCTGCCAGGAGTTGTTGTGTTGCCTGTGTCCTGCTGGGAGCTGAGGTGTCAGGAGTCCCACTGAGAGTGTTGGCACTGCACGGATCCTGCTGGGAATCAGCCCTGTGTCTTACTGGGAGCTGGTGCATCTTATGGGTCTCAGCCCAAGGGGAACTGGTGCATCACCAGGGTCCTGCTGGTGGCCAGTTCATCACATCATCCCTCTGGCAGTCGGAGCATCAGCTGGGAGCTGGTCCCTGACACATTGGCCCTGTCTAGCTGGGAGTCAGCATGTCACACGCTGGCCCTGTCACTACAGCAGCCAGTGACACTGGCACTGTCACTACAGTGCATGCAGTGTCCCCTCCATTCCATGCCAGGGTGTCATGCAGGAGCCCATTTCCCCAGTTTGTCCTCCTCCTACCAGCCCAGCAGATCCCCTGTTCCCATGATGAGGACCAGGGACACCCGGCCACAGCTTGTTCTGCTGAAGGCTTCCTGTCTGCAGTGGGCACTGTGATTATTTTAATTAATTTATTTTAAATATCTGTAGTGCTGGAGAATGAAATGGCATTAAATAAGCACACCCTGCACCCCCCCAGTCCTCTGCTGCCATTCCCAGGAGCAGCATCAGGTGACAGATGTCTCTCCATGCCTGTCTCAGTGCCAGTGTCTGCCTGTGTCTCTCCCACCCACCGTGTCCTGTCTTTGGGACCTGCCCTGACAGCTTTGCTGGCTCGGCACTGCCTCCACATCCTGCAGTGGCTGGAGCTTCCCCAGCCTTCAGGGATTCTCTTTTTTTTCCAGGGAACTGAGGGTGAGTGTGTTTTCCATGCAGGGAAAAGTTAGTTTCATGCTCCAGATTGGTGTTTGTAAGGATGGGACCTCATGCTGGTGAAAGGGGCTGGCAAGATGTGCAGGCAGTTCAGTGGTACACGTGTGTGCTCCAGACAGCCCTGGAAGGGGCTGCCAGGCTTTACTGCTCCACACGTGGCTGAGCTCCTGGGCCAGGGAAGCTTGGTGCCTTGGCAGGTTATTTGTTTGCAATGGGACAGACAGGGAACTGAGTGCTGTGATCTCACCCTGGTGGGCAGCTCAGCACTGCCAGATGCTGGATGACCCCCCCACAGTGGGATGGGAGAGAGAGAATTGAAGGTAAAAGTGTGATAACTTGAGGGCTGAGCTAAAGAAAGTGCAATAGGCAAAGCACAAGCTATGCATGCAAGCAAAGCAAAATAAGGAATTCATTCCCTGCTTCCCACTGCTGGCAGGTGTTCAGCCGTCCCCAGGAGAGCAGGGCTCCATCACGACTAACAGTGGCTTGAGAAAACAAATGTTCTAACAGTGAACATCACCCTCTTCCTTCTTCTTCCCCCTGCTTCCTACACCGAGCGTGAGGCTGTATGGTCTGGGATATCCCTCGTGTGAGTTGGGATCAGCTGTCCCCTCCCATCTTCCTGTGCACCCCCAACCTGCTCATTGGTGGGGTGGGAAGAGAAACAGAAAATGCCTCGACACTGTGCCAGTGCTGCTCAGCAGAAACTAAACCAGCCCTGTGTGATCAACTCTGCTTCCAGCACAAATCCAAAGCCCAGCCCCATACCAGCTACTGTGAAGAAAGTTAACTCTACCCCAGCCAAAACCAGCACAGTGGGGAATATCAAGAAGTAAATGATCCCCTCCTCCTTATCTGTCTGTTTATATTTCTTCTTGATTGGAAAACAAGCATGAAGGCCTGTGCAGAGCTGTTATCCATCAAGGTCTGTAGGTGCAGGGTGGTTGCAGTCTCTCAGTTCAGCTGGAGCCCTGGGTATTCACCTGTGCTACCTGATGGCCTGGGATGAGTAGAAAGGTGATGGTTATGTCAGCTTCAACCTTCCTTTTGTTGTTTTCTTTGCCCAGCTCGGTTTGCTTTTTTCCCCATGAAGCTCTGCTATCCATTTCTGTTTCTAGCTTATGGTGACTAGACCTGAGTGTAACAGTCTTCTGCTGTTCCTGGAATGAATGTGGGAGCTGGAATGCTGGTTTGAGCTCAATTTTCTGTTGCGTAGCTGTTTTCAGTTCTCCAATGTGCTTTTATTTGATCAACGAGTGCCAGTTGCAGAGTGCACATGTGATGACCCTGCTCAGGTGACCGTGGCTGCCTGGTGCTTTTACCTTGAGGTCACTCTCAGCTCAGACTAGATTTTCAGTGGAGACTGGGGAAGCTCTGCAGATCCTATTAGCAGCCTCTTGAGCTTGGTGAGACCTGTGCGTGCAGAGCAGCAGCCTCTGAGAGAGCAGCTCAGGTAGGTTCAGATATGCCAAAGGCATGAGAGAAAGACCAAGATGCCAGAGAGTGGGTCCTGTGTAAAAATATTGCCTTTTGTGACTAAAAACGACCCTTGCAGGGATGCTGTGAGTCATGGCCAGATTGCTTGAACGTGCTCAGGTTGTCACTAGAGGGAGCAGCATGGGATTTTTCCCAAATCTTGAAAAAATGACAGGATGCAGAGACCCAGCTGGTGGAGTGGTTTGGCAGGAGGGATGTAGGAGAGATGCTGCAGTGTCTTTGGCTTGGTAAACATGTGTTTCTCTGCTGCAAGGGGATCTCTTGTCCTGCTCAGCCAGCAAGGTCTGGGGGGAGAGGCAGGAACAAAGCAGCTCAAAAAGGTCGGTTTGCTAAGCAGGAATCACTTCTGGACTCTCCTTTTGGCTCTTGGAAGTGCCAAGTTTTGAAGGTGGACAGAGCCCTGCCAAGTAAGTGCAGGCTCTGCAGGGGAGAGGGCTGGGGTGGCAGGGGTGTGGGATTTGGTTGGCTTTGCTGCTCTTGCAAGTTAAATGGGTTTGCTGTGTCTCTGAGGAGTCTGGTTTGACGCAAGGAGCTGCTGGAGGTCTCCTTCCCAAGCTCTATTCCCCAGATCCTGATACCGCTGCCACTGCACGGCTGTTCTGAGCAGGGCTGGGCTGTGTCTCCGTGCTGTGCTGTGGTGCCACTCAGAGGTACCCCCCAGGCCTAGGATCCAAATACAAGATGAGGAGCAAGGGATTAAGAGACAATGCAAGGAAACAAAGAGCCCATAATGGTATCCTGCCTTGCCTTGAATTGGACAATTCCCCTATGACTAGTTGGTGGGCAGTGGATTACTCAGTGGGAGGAAAGGGGTCTGGAGTCAGTCCTGTGGACTTCGTTCCCTCATTTGTAAAATGATGTTGCTAACATCTGGCTCACACATGGAGCGTGACACTTGGCTCACAGAGGCATATAAATGCTTTCAGATCCTTGAGTGGCTGTTGCTGAAATGCGAAGGATCATCGTTAATGAAGTCTGCAATAACACTGACGGAGCGTTTGTGTTTGCTGCAATTTGTAACCATGTTCTAACACTTGTTAACGAATCCTATTGTGGGTTGCAATGAGACCAAGGAACACTTGAGGATAAACATGACCAAGTGGTTGTTCCTGGTTTGTGCTACCATTTATCACTGCAGGTGTTGAAACATGTCATGTTGTGCAGCAAGGCTTTAAATGGGTGAGTAGGATAAGAGGGGAGACTCGGCTACTGCGACTGCCTTTGTGGTTTTTCCAGCTGCTCCACTTACAGAGCTCACACAGGCAAATACCACCATTGCCTGATATAAGAAGAGTGGTGGGGAGCTGAATATCCATATGACATCAGGAAAACCCAGCTGGTGGCTGGAAGTTGGTTTTAGACTACATGGCTTGGAGTAGCCACATGCTCAGGCACATGGTGGAATTGTTGCAGTTGTCCTGTGCAGGGTCAGGAGTCGGACTTGATGATCCTTGTGAGTCCCTTTCAGCTCAGGATATGCTGTGATTCTACATTGCTACTCTCCAGGTGACTTAGGTGAGGACCTGAAGAAGCAGCAAATGTTGAAGGGATAGAACTGAGATTAATTAGGCAAAGGCCTGCATGGTTGAGCTCAGACATTTAAAGGAGGCATGCAAGAGGTGCAAGCAGAGCCAGGGGATCTAGGGGACTACAGAGCTGCTGGCTGATCTTGCAGGGATAGACAGCAAGAGTTGAATCTGGTGAGGAGTGTGGAGGGTGACAGAAATAATTCTGCAAGCATGTAAACAGTAAAGGGGAGACTGGGGGTCACGTGGACCTGCTGCTGTGCCAGGGATCTGGTGACAACAGACATGGAAAAAGCTGAGGTACTTGGTGCTTTTTGTGCTTTAACCTTTACTGGTAAGACCAGACTTCAGCAATCCCAAACCCCTGAGACCAGGGGAAAAGTCTGGAGCAAAGAAGGCCTATCCCCAGCTGGGGATCACTTAAGAAAATCAGACTCGTAAGTGCTTAAGAGACTGGAGCATCTCTCGTGTAAGGAAAGGCTGAAAGCTGGGACTGTTCAGCCTGGAGGAGAAGGCTCAGGGGTACCTTGTCTGTGTCCATAAATGGGAAAGAATGAAGAAGAGGGAGCTGGACTCTTCTCAGCAGTGTCCAGTGACAGGACCAGAGGCAATGGACACACAGGAGGTTCCATCTGAACTGAAAGAAACCCTTTGCTACTGTGAGAGTGATCAAACACCGACACAGCTGCCCCAGAGAGGATGTGGAGTCTCTATCTCCGGGGATATTCAAAACCCATGGGACTCACACCCCTTCCCTTCAATGTCCATCCGTGGGCACAGACTCTTGTGAAGGCTGTGACCCTCAAGACCTTCTAGATCCTTCTCTGCCCCTTCTCTGTGTGAGGGGCTGACTGCCCTGCTGAGGGCTGGCATTCACACTGACTTAGTCGTTCCTTATTTCTTCTCCCAAATCCTTCAGATTGGTCTGAATGAACCAAGTGCCTGTCCTGGGATACACTGGCAGTTTCTTCTCTGCTGGTATCATCTGTGTGGTGAAACAACCTGCTTCCTTTTCCGTTATCTGGATGTAAGGAAAAAGCCTAATTAGGATTGACCCAAACCCCATTCTGTGAACCCTCACTTGATGTGCCTTCCATCAGACAGCAAGCCATTTATGAATACCCTTTGAACATGTCTTTTCTAGATGTTTTCACATCAGATGGCCACTGAAGCTTCCCTTAGCTTAGGAAGTGATAAATGCTGGTTGTCTTCATCTGCAAAGTCTTTTGCCTGTCCAGGGAAGCTGGGTTGTTTAAGGAGGTTGTGTTTGTTCCTTGCTTGCCTCTAGTGCTTTTGGTAATGAAAACTGATCTAATGGGTCTGTAATTGCATAGATTCTCTTCTCTTCCACTTCATTTGTCCTCTCTGCAACCTTCTAAGGCTACTTAGTTTTCTACAGAGCCCAAACCCCAGAAACCTGCATCAGTGCCTGGAGATAGGTTGGTCAGGCACATCTCACTGGAAACCCTTCACACAGCAGAGCACTCCTTACTCTGCTCTTGCTGTATCTGGAGGTTAAATCTTGTTTTCCTGTGGAGGACAATGGCTGTGCTGCAGCAGCTGCTGCTGTGTTCCCCCAGTGGTCTTTGTGACCTTCATCATGTATCCAAGGCAGTTGATCTGAGCTTTCCAGCTTGGAGAAGTGGATGTGCCATGTCTCCCTCTCTCAACTGATGGACTCAGAACAGTTTTCCACCCTCACTGTTCCTCCAGAGTTAAGTGTCTTGCGGTTTCAGCTTTGTCCTTTTGTGCTTGTGAGATTGCTTTGAGCCATTGCCTGTTGTAATCTAACCTGGTGTTGATTCCTCCTTCTGCACTCCACAAGGATCTCATGATTCATCTTTATTGGTCCCTTCCTTTTTCTCTTGCCTTGCCCTGGCAGCCACAGAGCTTGTTCAAAGCCCTTTTCTTTGACAAACTAGCAGATCTGTCACTGCTCTTTGTTTCTGTTTTTCAGCCTTCCAAGACATTCATACCAAAGCTCAGAGTTTATGGTGGTTTGCTTTTTGTAAAATCAGCATTTTAACTTTCCTGATACCCCTTTGAAGGCTCCCCAATCCTTTTGTCTCGATCACCCTCACCCGTGTTGCCTTCCATGTCCTCCACACTGAATCACTCTGAGAGCCTGTCATTCACCTGCACTGTTCCTGCCCCACCAGATCCTCCTCAGTGTGTTCCAGTTTGTCCCTTCGTCCCCAGAGCTGCTTCTCTGCACTGCTGGGACTTCCTGTAGGAGTGAGTTTTCTGTTGTCCCTGCAGCCCGCGCCTGTGTCCTCACAAACAGCATCCCCTGTCCTTCTGGAACAGGCTGACACTTTTCTGGGTTCAGTTTGAGTTCTCCCAGACAATCTGTTCCCCCTAGTAAATAATAATTCTGATCACTTATAAACCCCTCCTGTTTATTTTAATTTGGCATCTCCAGGGCATTTGGCAAACTGATGTAAAGTTCCTTGTGCTCCTCCTATGGCAACTGGGACTCCTCTATCAGCCTGTTCCTGTTGCCTGGACCTGTTGTGCTTCTGCTACACTCACCCCTGCAAAGTTCCCAGGCTGTTTTTCGGAAAGAAACCTCTTCAACTCCTTTTTTTTTTAACATTGGGTTTTTTTGGTTTCTGTTATCACTTGAATGTGGAACGCCTGAAAGTTCTCCCCTTCCTGGTTTACCCTGTGGTATTTGGTGGTTGCTCTGCAGCTGACACACGTTACAGAGCAAAGATGACCTTGCAACTGCTGCTCCATATTGCTGAAGCAACCAAACCATGGTCCTTCCACTGTGCTGACCAGACAATCTGAAGGATAATTAGGTTCTTCATATGTATCTTCTTCCTGCCCAAGAGGATGTTGACATCTGGCTCGTGGCATTGAAGGCTGCTCAAGGTCCCTCTAACGAGCTGGGGCATTGCAGGACACTTGACATGGAGTTGTCTGGATCATGTAGCACAAGTAACTGTGGCCCCTGGCTGACGTGGGAGGGCTGTGGTGAAACCCTTTAGCCAAGAAACCCATACAAAGCCGACTAGAAGGTTTTCTCCTTGCATCGGTGCTCTTGTTTTTCACTCAGCATAATGGATATCAGGCTGGAATGAGGTGGTGTTCAGCTGTGTGGGATTAGCAAAGATATGAGATACTCTGCTGGTGTCAGTGGATCAGAAAGGCTGCTTTATTATACGTGGAGTGAGTGGAGATCATCAAAATCCTTCTCTTTTTCCTGTCTGTATTGTTTTCTTCAAAAACCTGCTGGGCCAGGCCAGGATAGACTGTGAGAAGATATCCAGGCCAGCATCCTAGACAGTGGTGATTATAGGGCATCCAGTAATTTGCATCTTGGATACAGTGGAGACTGAAATATTGATGGGGACCCCTGTGCTACCAGGACCCTGCAATGTGCAGTTCTTGTGTGCCAGCAGCTGGGTTTGCAGTCCAATGTCTGTCACCAGAGCAAAGACCCCCAGGAGATGGAGCTGTCTGTCCCACGCATGTCCACCTTCCCACCACTGCCTTGCTTTTGCCAGAAGGTTTTCCTTCCCTTGAAGTCATTTGCAGACCTTGTCTGCTTGCTCTGAGTTTCCTCTCATTTCATGATCACTCCATACATTCTTCTTTCCGGGATGCCAAGCAAATTTAAAGTGTGCCCAATTAAGCTTATTGGGATGACTCAATCCAATAGATTGTCTTTTATTCCGTTAGACAATGCTGCCATTTTCCTTGACTGAAAGGTTCTGAACTCCTCTTCCAGTTTTCAGTCCCTCACTTGCTTCATCTCTTGTGGCATCCTGTTCTCTGTGAAGGTTCTAAGCACTAGGAATGCCATCCTTCAGATCCATATGCAATGGGTTGGTGAATTGGACCTTGACCTGACTCCAGCATAAAGAGAATTCCTACCCTTTTATTGCTTGCTCTTCCTCTAAGGGACCCAGTTACTTTCAGTTCCACTTTGGCTGCGTGCTTCACTGAGTTCCTGGATCTGAGGTCATTTAATGGTGACAATAAATGTGTGAAACAGGGCTGGTATTTTAGTGTAGGTGTAAGCAGTGAACATTAGTTTGGCTCTCAAGGCTGTTAGGTAGGAGATGTGGCTTGTGTTCTACCACAGGTCAGAAAAGTCTACAGAAACCACTGCCCAGGGCCAGAGAGAAGGATGGAGCTGCACAGGAGACTCTGGGATGAAAAGAGACCACAGGGCTCTGTTACAGCCAGGTTGGAATAGGGATAGAATAAGCACTTCCCAGCATGTCCACAGCTCCTCACCGTGCACTTCAGGGCTGATGCTCTTTGCAGCTTGAGCTGGGGGGGTTAATATGATAACGTGAGCTACCCTAAAGCACTGTGAGTGATAATACAGTTCTCCTGACACCCATAGCCATAGACCTGAGATCGGGGCACCTTCCCTTCAGTCAGACCCAGGGATTGCTGGTACCAGCCACAGGTTATAAACCAATTCTGGCAGTTGGCCATAAAACTCCTCCTTCCAGTGAGACACGGAGGCGTCTGGTGTCAGCCTGACACAAACCATTTGACCAGGGAAAGGCCCCTCTCCTGGTGGGATTGCAGAAGGGCCAATGCTGTTAGTGAAGGTAGAAGTGTAGAGAAAGGGGCTCATAACCCTGCACTAATAAATATTAAATGCCTGTTATCAGGCCTGGCGTTTGCTTTGTGGCTCCAGCTTTTTCTCCTGCTTTGGTGGTTATCCACTGAAGGCAACAGGTTTATCAGCAAGTTCAAGCATGTTTGGACTGCAAGGTCTCTCCTGGTGTCTGGCACGTGAAATTATCCTAATCTGCTTTTAATATCCCCGCCTGTACTCTGGGTGCTGTGACACACAATCTCTGCCCTGCACCTCTGGTTCAGGTTACTGGCTGCTCACAAAGGGCTTTAATCCCCTCTCCATCTCTGTAAAAACGGGAGTGTGCTTATTTCCCCCCATGAGTGCAGGACTGTGGCAGGATGCCAGAGCCTGTGGGCTCACGTGGCAGCAGAGACTGAAGGGGTGCTCTGGGGAGCAGAGTGGGCTGTGTTTTTAGGGTGCATGGCAGCCCAGCAGTGAGCACGGTGGTTGTTCATCCCCACACTGCCTCAGTGCTGGTGGCAGAGACTTGAGGATCTGTGTCCTTCCAGCCTGAAGGCTCCTTCCCCAGGAGGGTGGGATGTGCATCAGCAGGGTCCCCAGGGAGGTGGGGGATCTCCATCATTGGAAAGTCCTGGGTTATGGGTGCAGGAGGTACAACAAAGCTGCTGCAGTGGGGAGGAATCCGAAATTCAATGTGCAGTTGTTGCAGTAATCCTCTCTGGAACGGCCTCTCCTGGTCCCTGAATCACCTCGAGCTTATGGACAACCATGGCAGTTTTGCAAGGGTAGAAAATGAAGGACCAACCTCCTTCTGAGCTCTTGGCTGTCAGAAGATGAGTGGCACTCTGCTCAGACCTTTTACCTGTGTGCTTCCAGCTTCACTTCCCATATCCAAACCAGGGACCGAGACCAGGGTGGTGGTTGCTGTTGGTCCACTTCGTTTCAGCAGCTCTAAAAAGGTAAACCAGGGGAGGAAAGATCATATTTTTGATAAGGTTTTGTTGTTGGTTTTTGGGTTTTTTTCCCCCTGGTTTACTGGTACAAGGAAACCAAAACAAACCAGTTTGGAGAGAGGTGAGGTGACTTATTAAAACCCAAAACAAGTTGCAGAAGCCCACCAAAGCTAACAGGTCGCTGAGGCAGCTTCCTGTCTGAACATGATTGTGCTTGTCTGTAGTAGGGCACCTGGAAAATATTTTCATAGTTTTCCCTTCTTCATGCTGTCAAGGAAGATGGTATTCTTGTTTCTCTCCATGTCAGGGTGTGAAGCTCTAGGAATGCTTGGGAGAGCTCTGCTTCTGGGTGGTTGTTTCCGTCTCAGGCCAGAGCTGCTGAACGTGGTCTGTTGAGAGGATCACTGCCTCCTAGGACAGCCCACCAGGAGAAAATGCTCCCAGGTAGGGTCAATAGCCCACTGGGAACAGACAGAGCCAGTTCAGAAATGGTTCTGTGCTCTGCCAGAAGAGTTCAGTTGGGATAATTGCAGCAGGTCGTTAGAGAACAATAGGACTGGAAAGTATAGATCAAGCCCCTGCTATTTGTACTGTATATGTGTTATGCAAGGAAGGGAGATAACAGTGTTAGGAGGGACTCTGGCAGAAAACACTTCTCAAATTGGCTGTGGGCAGCAGAAGATTTGGACAGAACTTCTCAGAGGTCCAGACTGGTTTGAGCCCAATAAAGGGCTACTTGGGGCTGGTGAGGTGGGTGGGGGCTTCAGCCTTTTCTCCCAAGGCTGACACTTTGCCACTGCTCTTTATCCCAGAAGGCAAACTTGAGTTGTTTGAAGCATTAGAGATCTGGTTTCTTGGTTGTTTACTAGACATCCCCTCCCTGCCTGGTAGAACTGCGTGAGATGTATCCAACTGGTTGTCCCTGTGCTCTTATTTGCTTTCACCCCTTTCCATGAGCTTCTCCACCACGAGACAGTCTGGGATCTACACTGTGTGTGTGAGGATGTGAGGAAGGGTTTTGGGTCCTGTGTCTCTCTCTAGGGAAGAACCTTGACAGTGTGGAACAAAGAAGGATGTGGTTGTCTTGAATGGAAAATGGCAGGACCAGCTTTAAGCACTCTATAGTCCTCCATCAAGGAAACTCAGATTTATCTCAAGCTAAAGCACAGCTCAGCCATTAAATTATATACCAGACACACAGCCAAGGGCCTGAGGAATATGTTCATATGTGTTTTGATTTGAGGGACAGTGTATTGGTGCTCATGTATGTAGGCTGATGTCCACGTTTCAACCCTACCAGCTCACCCTTCTGCAAGACACATGTTCCTGCAACTGGTGTGAAATACTTTGATTGTTCTTAGTCCCCATTTCCAGGTCTGTCGTTTATTTCTGGCTTCTCCCCGTGTCCCAGATGTAGCAGCTTGGAGCAGAATACATATCTGCTTGCTTTGTGTGCTGTCTCCAGGAGAGATTGGGCTCCTGCCTCCTCGTTAAGCCTCCTGCAGCATTGACATGCCCAGCCATCATCTTTTTATATTGCCTGTTTAGCTCTGTCTGATGCCCAGGACTTCCTGAGCCCGTGGTGGCATCTCCCAGGGCTGTTGCTGGCAATCCATAGTGTTGCCTCTTCCCATCAGATTTCCCAGGCAGTCTCAGAGACCTGTGCAGAGGATGAGTCTCAGCTCATTCTCAGGGATATAGATGGAAAGAAAACCACGTGCATGTCGTGCTGAGCTGGGAGATGTCTCAGGGGTCTGTCTGTTGCCTCAGATGCTGTGAGATGTGTCTGCTTGTTGGGTACCACATGAGTACACGGTGTGAAGGAGGGCAGGGATGAGCAGAACTGCAAGATGTGTCTCTTCAGGCCACTCCAAAGGGTATGGTGATTTCCAGAAGCTCACAGGGCGTTACAGTGGGGGGGAATCTCTACTCCTGAGGGCTGGATAAATGATTTCTGCATTAGCTCAGCTCAGGAGTCTTTTGCTCAGACTAAAAGAAGATGTTGTTTTCTGTACAACCAGACCTTGGCCAGCTTCTTATTTCAAGGCAAATCAAGAGTCAGCTTTGAAGAGGGAATATCTGTTGATCGGGAATCCACTACAGCACAGAGAACTGAGGCTTAGTTGGCCAGGAAGAAGCAGCACAGGGAAAAGCAGCCCCAGCCTTCCAGGGCCAAATTCAATAGGAGAAAGGACACAAACTCATCCCTGTTAACTCCTCAGTCCACATGGCCCTGAGATTTTTAGCTGCTTTCAGCTGGCCTATGAGCACAAAAGTGATATCATGGTAAAGGAATTGCTAAACCAGAACTGCCACCTCATGTGAAGTTATTTAAGCATATCTTATGATATATTTTTGTGTGCTGGTAATTATCATCGATACCCAGATTGCCCTACTTATGCTTTTCTCTTGAGCTGTTACTTGTTCGTGCAGGATTGTTTTCCCCAGGGGGGTGTCATCAAATACACTATAAAAGTAGAAAACACTGAATTGTGTTATATAGAACATTTTGCATTTTTTTTATAGGTGGCTCGTATGCAATTAGCATAAAATCCTTTACAATCAGAAGTTTCCTGGTGGAAGAAATCAAGTGGATTTGAACAGCCCCACTGTCCCAGGTAGAAACTTCACCAGGGGAGATCACACCCCTTCTGCACAAAGCTGTCTAGGATGGGCATGGCACAGGTGCCTGGCTCTGAAATCGCTCCCTGAGCTGGGTGGAAGATGCAGGTGACAGAAGAGATGCTTCCATTGAGACTAGAACCAGAAAGAAGCAGAAGACACCGGGGGGAGAAGAATGTCTGCTCTGGGGACTGCAGGTCCTGTAGGATCAAGGAGATGCTGTTACCTGTCCAGCAGGTCCCGTGAAGGCTCTCAGGAGGCAGATGTGGTTTGTGGAGAGGTGCTGTAATTCTGTAGGTTTCTACTCTGTCAGAGGCAGGTCTGGACACCCATTCCCCGGGCCACCAGCTTGGCTGTGGGGAGTCATGAAGTGTGTGTGGACTCTGCAGGGTCCAGTACTGAGGCAAGACACAGCTGTGATCTGCCCTGAGGAGTGGTGGGGTGGGCATTCTCGTTCTGTTGCACTCACCACCCTGTCATCCCAGCTGTGAGCCCAGTCCCACGTACCAATGGCATTCTTTGTTCCTGGCCCCAGGTCTGTCTCACAGGAGAGAGACTTTTCACAAGGGCATGGAGTGATAGGACAAGGGAGAATGGCTTCAGACTGTCAGAGGGGAGGGTTTGATGGGATATTGGGAAGGAATTCCTCCCTGTAAGGGTTGCCCAGAGAAGCTGTGGCTGCCCCATCCTTAAAAGTGTCCAAGGCCAGGTTGGACGGGGCTTGGAGCAACCTGGGATAGTGGAGGATGTCCCTGTCTGTAGAGGGATTTGGAACTTGATGGTCTTTAAGGTCCCTTCCAACCCAAACCCTTCCATGACTCCACGATCTCCCAGATGGCTGCATGGGTCTGCAATGCTTACACCAACAGTTTGGAGACTGAAAAATTGTTCCACAGGGTTGGGCACAAGAAGTTCCTCCTTCAGTGGCACTGTTGACTTTGGTGTGTTGTGTAGGTGGTGGGTGTGGGAAGAAAGTCACCTAGAAGTTTACCCTAGAAGAGACTGTCTGAGCATTGGGGCCAGTGGACCCTGGCTTGCTTCAGGAAGGTCTGATCTGGGACAAGCATTGCAATTGGTTTCAAGAAAGTTCTCCCTTCAGGTAGAGAGTTGCTGTTATGAGCTTTCCTGGGCAGCAGTGTCACAGGTAACAGCTGCAGCAGCTTCCATCCCTCTGCTTTCTCTTGGTCCTCTCCGGGATGCTCCCGGGCTTCTGTGTGCCCTCTCTTGCTCTTCCCCCATCTGCTCTCTCCTGACTTGAGCTTGTTCTTCTCTCTCTAACCCTTTCCATGGGAATTAGGCAGCTGCTTTGTGGAGGAAAATCATCACCTGCAAGTCTTGTGGGCATTTCTGCGGAGAGTTTGCATCCTTTGGAGCTCTGTGAAGGCAGCATTCCTTTCTCTTCTGGAACATCCTGGCGCATCCTCCAGGCAGCCACACGTTCTCCAGCGAGTAGCAGAGTTGGAGGCTCCCTGGGCACAGGGGAGCCTTTGGGCCTGGCTCTCCACCTCCATAGCTTCTCACACTGCTGACTTTCCGACTGCCAAAATCACTGCCCATCTGCTGAAAAGGAGTTGAAATCAGACAGAAGAGTCAGAGGTTTCTGGGAGAAGAAATGCAGACTCATGCAGAGCCCAAGCAGTGTAATTCGACTGGGTTTTTAGGTGAAAGGGATTAAATGTTTTTTTCTGTTTTGTAGAAGTGGAAAGATCTTCCTTGCTGGATTGTGGGTGCAACCACCAAAGCTGCTGTTCACCAGCATGGGGCAGTTGTGCCAGGTTTGAATGGAACTAAAGGAAGGGTTGGGAGGGATTGGAAAAGACCTACAAAAGTGCCCTGATGAAGGCACTGCTCTGTTGTTGGTCTGCGTGGTGTGAGCATGCCAACCTGGCTACTGTGGGCAGTGCCTCATGGATCCTGGCCCACGTGGGGCTGCACGTGTTGGTTTTGTTTCCACACTCACAGAGTCTTGCAGCTTCCACAATCTGTGATTTGGGAGCTTCACATCCAATTGTCTGTGGCAACAAACCTGAGTAAGGGTTTAATTTCCTGGCCGCTTCCCTTCGAGGACGTGCTTTGGGTGGAGTTTGGCCCCAGAAAGTGTTGGCGGATCCTTGCTCACCCTGTTGGTAACTGGAGTCACATCAACCCTTTCCCACTGCAGGGGTGACACATTGAAACCCTGTCGGGGCAGGGTTAGGTTGGATCTCAGGGAAAGGTTCTTCCCCCAGAGGGTGGTTGGGCACTGACCAGGCTCCCCAGGGCAGTGGGCACGGCACCAAGGCTGCCAGAGCTCCAGGAGGGTTTGGACAATGCTCTCAGGGACAGGATGGGATTGTTGGGGTGTCTGTGCAGGGCCTGAGGTTGGAGTCAATGATCCTTGTGGGTGCCTTCCAGCTCAGCATATTCTGTGATTCCATGATTCCAGGGGTCTGTGGTACAGTCACGTGGGTTTAATCTGGATCAACCTTGCTCCAGCCACTGACACCAGTGTCCTGTGGGTTCTGCAGGTGAGGGACATCTCTATAAGCTCCTTCTGCATTAGTGAATTCCATGGACTGGATGCAGGGTGCGGGCTCAGCTGGGGATGAGAATGGATGTGGATGTGTCACCTCCGGGGAAAGCCCATCACTAACAACAGACCCCTGGTTTGACACGCACCCTTTACCTTCAGACCCTCCAGTAAATACCCTGCCACTGGGTGAGCTGGAAAACCTCCTCTGATTGTTTTTTCTTAGTCCTCTTCTGGTGTTAATTACCCTAATAATGAGCCTGTTCAAACTCCCAGAAAGGGGAGGAGTATGTTCACCCCTGGCTCTCCTGTAATGGCTTTCTGCTCTCACCCATGGGAGGTACAGAGGGAAGAAAACAACACTCTGAGGCTTCTAACACCAGCTTAGAAGGTAAAAGGTGGCAGGAAGGCACTTGCCCAGGTTTCTGAGCAGGTGTGAGGACTGGAGTGGTCCTAGCCCATTTGGGCTGGTGACATGCCAGCTCCCCACCCCACAGCACAGGGACCATGTGGGGAGCACATGAAGAGCTGCAGAGGGTGGTGGGGCCACAGGCTGGTCCTCTGAGTTTGACTGGCCTGTTAGACACCCCTGTGAGTGACCTCTGGGGGCCCTTAGGAGAGGAAGGCACAAATGGGAAAAGACAGGGAAGGTGCCAGAGCAGGTTCTGGAGTAAATTGGCTGGCACTAAGGGAAGCTCAGGCTGTGGAGAAAGGGATGTGACTGCACTTTTCTCTGGTTTCTGCACAGTAAATGGAGTGAACTGAAGGGGGCAAGCTTAGAGCTTGACTGCACAGTGTGAAGAGAAATCAAAGTCCTGGGTGTAAAAAAAACCTGAGAAAGAGCCTTCTAGGATGAGGGGAAGAAAATTGCCACTGTGAGTTGCACTGTGGGTGAGAGCCAAAGTTTTGAGGAGATTTATCACTCATTTCCCATTTGATAATTCCTTTTTTTTCTTTTTTTTCAAATTTAAATTTTAGATTGTCCACATTTAAGTATCCAGGCCTTGGATACTTCCTTTTCTTAGTTCTTGCAAGCACCAATGACTGTGCTATTCTCATCAGATCTCCCTTTTATATCACCGCTGAAAACTGTTTCCCAAATCTCTTGCTGGAGATGCCCAGTTGAGTCTAGGTTTTTGTGCTCTGTCCTAGTGACCAGGAATCTGTCCTATGACTTCTATTCATACCTGGATAGCGCCAGAACTCTGAGGAGTCTAACTGTGTAACTATGGCTCTCCTTAGAGCAGATCCACAGCTTGAGGCTCCAGGACCTCAACAGAGATGCTGAGGGTGGGTTTTTATCTCTTAAAAGAGCCTACTATAAAGAGTGAAAAACTACAAACAAGTATTTAATGCTGATGAGCAGAGCTGTAAGACAAGGAAAGGTCTAAGCTAAAGGGTGTGTTCTCCCCTTGATAGAGCAGAATTTTGTACCATCAACCTCTAAAAGTCAAGATTCCTAAACCTCTACAAGATCATCTTGATGGGTAGGTACAGCTGTTCATCCTCTGCACACAATTGTGTTGAGATACTTTCATTGGATGATTGGGAAAATCCAGTCCTCAGCCATTTGAGGGCTAGGAAGGGATCATGTTTTTGTGCTCTGCGTGCAGGTAACTGGAGTAAAAGCAGAGGGACAAAATCCAGTGGGAACCTGGCAGAGGAAAGAGAGGTCTCAGCATGTGAATGACCAATGAATGTGTCACAGTGCTAAGGATGGATGGTTGTGTCTAACATCCCTGCACACCTGGAACATGCTTGGAGAGCAGAAAATGTGTCTTGCTTTTTTTAGCTACAGCGTTCAAACGTGAGGCTGCTCCTGCCTTTCACTCCTTGTATGTCAGTGTGACTTTGAAGTGACAGATCTTTCCAAGATATGAAAGTGTCAGCATGCCGTGAGCAGCAGCCCAGAGTTCAGGTGAAGCTGGGGGTGGTGATTTTTCTCGGCATGTATTTGTATGACTGCAGAAAAAGCTCACCCTGCTCAACACATGCTTTTGAAACAAGAGGCTGATCGTGATGCTTTGGGAAATCCCCTCCTCAGACACACCTCTCCTATGCAGGTAATAGTCTCTGCTCCTTTGTTTTCAAATCTCCTGTGCCAAAGGTTTTCTGTCTTTCACTGTCTCCTAAGAGTGCTGCTTGCAGTTACGAACCATCAGCTTTGCTATTGCAAGGTTACGAATTCTGTGCTTGGGGGGGTCCCGGCAACTGAAGGTGAAGAGGTTTTTAGCCTCCTTGCTTTGGCTGGAGGGGGGAAAGAACCAAATCTCCCCCAGATGTGGCTTTTAGGAGGCTTCTCCACCCAGGGGCAGGAGCTGATGTTCGCCCAGAGCTGTGTTGCAGCGGTGACTTGCGTGGGAGCCCCAGGCACGCGTGCCACGCTCCGCTGGCAAGGCAGGCTGGACGGGACATGTGCTCCCAGGCACAAGCTCCTGCTTGCTTCGAGGCACGGGAATGCTGCTCTCCGCGTGGAAATGGCCCTTCTTTGGTTTCCCAGCCCTCCCCCTGCCGTTGCCACGCCGGCTGCCAGCTCCTCCCGGCGGGGCTGCTCCGCGGAGCCCGATGGAGGAGGCGGCCCGGGCATCCTGGCACCGCGGCAGCGGGGCTGGCACTCGCTGTGCCAAGTGCTTTTGTCTCCACGGCTCGGGGAGGCGGTGTGATTTGCGCTCTCGGTCACTGACAGGTCTCAGCTGACAGCTCCCTCCTCCTTTTTGTAAAAATTACTTGCAGAGCAGAGCAGCTAGTTCGGACACGACGGAGTTTTGAAAGAGGGAATTTCGTTTCCCATGCGGTTTCATGAGAAAGGTCACGGTCCCACCCCCGGTGCCACTCTGGGTGAACTAAACACACGCAGCTGTGCTCGATGCACACAGAGGGGGCCTGGCAGGGTGTCCAGGGCAGGGGACTCAGGGCAGGGATGGGGTCGGGCTGGCGCCAGGGGCTGGGGAGGGTGACTGGGCTGGTGCTGCTGCATGACAGGGTGAGCCTTGCATGGCAGTTCTGGGCAGGATTGTGGCAGCACATCAGCCCTGTGCCCACTGTGCACCTCTGGAAAGACTTTGGACTAAATAGCACTAGATTTGCGTGGTGACCTGGCTGTGTGCAGCCTGTATGAGATCTGAGTATCAACAAAGAACCCTGAAGCTTCTCTCACCTGGCTGATTTGGCATCAGCACCTCTCTAACAGCATACCTGTTTTGAATGGTTGTAACCAAAGAGGGAAGATGGTCTCTGATGGCACTTGGTCCCTGTTTTTGCCTCATTTTCTGATTCTGTACCTGAGCAGTCTCTGTCAGTGCAAATCACAAAGTGCCTTCAACTTGCACTTGCAAACAATTCTGCTAATGGGGCTACTTGTGGTGCCCCCCGTGACTCACAGTGAGCAGATGCTTGTCTTCCATGGCTGAACTGGCGCCCAGAGATCGATTTGACATCAATAGTTGTTACTCAGAATGACTCAGTCTGGCATGGAGTGAGTGACAGCTGCAGCCCAGGGCTCAGAGGCCGGGGGGAGGATTCCCCTTCATCAGCAGAGGTGATCCCAGCAGCAGGTATCCAAGACATCTCCCTGGATGCAACAAGGGCATCCACCCAAGTCAGCAGAAAGGCTTTGAACCGAGGTGGTAGCCATTGCTACAGAGACCCTGCCTGAGCAGGGAGATTGGACCAGGTGACCCACTGTGGTCCGTTCCAACCTTCCCCACTCTGTGATCCTGTGATGGTTGTGAAGTCTGTCACCCTCAGGTCTGGGAAAGACCTGCTTGCTTTGCTACCCTGCTTAGGGCAGGAGGGGTTTGTGTAATAAGCCTCTGCCTGCATTGTGAACCTGCAGTGGTCACAGTGCTCTGTGCTGGTTTTGAACTTGCTGCTTTTTCTGGTGGTGGCACCAAGAACAACCACATGAACTCCAAAATGTACCTGTTTGCCAATCCCCATCCTCTACAAATCTCTGGGATGATGTGGTTTTGGGCCTGTGGTGCCTTTGTGTTCATTGTACTCAGAAACATTTATATTCTGTTTGGCTGGAACATGAGGGTAACATCACAGACTCTGCTTGAAAATTTGGTTCAAATGGTGGTTCTTGGATGCTCCTCTGCTCACTGCTGCTGACTCCCTCTTGTTTCCAGTTGCTTTGGTTGCCTTAAAAGGCAGCAGAAAGCTCTCCGTGCTTTCCCAATGGCACATTTTCCAGGTAAGGTGTGCCCAGAGGGCTATTAGCCTTCTGTGAATGAAAGCAAAGGGATCTGCTCCAATAGGAAGCAGATGTTCTGGGAAGTCCCGTTGGTTCAAGAGAGGCTGATGTGAGACCCAGTCCCTGGTGTGTGTGTATGCATATGTGTGGGTGTGTACATGTGCCCTTGGCATGGTTTGCTTTGTTGTTGAGGAGCAGGAGATGAAATGAGATGAGATGATGAGATGAGCATGAAGGTTTCATCACATTGAACATCAGTCACGTTCCACAGCTGGATACTTGGGTGCTGTGGTGAGAAATCTACGTCTTGTGTGCTTTGATGATCCCCAGTCAAGTGTATTCATCTGTGTCTTGGTGGCTGATCCCAACTGAGGTTACCCAAGGTGATCCTGCCTTTCGGTGCATGCAGTGGCTCAGCTTCCCTTCTGGGGGAATTTCTTGTAAGGAGGTGAAATGGGAGCAAAGTGTAGCTTGGCTCCTTTAGCAGGACTGGAGCAAAGGGATCTCAGTGCTCGGGGTGTTGGAGAGTGCAAAGGGGATGTGGGTGAATCAGAGAGCTCCCGGATGTCAGGATTAGAAATGACTTCTATGCAAAGGAGAGGATGACTCAGGTATATTTGAATGATCAGTTAAAAATTGTTTTTTCTTCCTAATTGAGCACTGTAGTTAAAACATAGTGGGACTTTAATGCTGTCACCCATTTGGGAGCTGTGCAAGCTTGCAACCCATACTACTTTTTTTATCCTTCTCACTGGAAAAAGCTCAGAGTTTGCGTGTTCTTAGGAGCCAAGGTTGTTAAAACTCAAATGAATTTAGATCTGAGACCAACATCAGTATCCTTCAGGAGGAAAAGGCTTTGTTAAGACTTCTGACCAGGCAGACATCTCCCAGCATGGAGAGGCTGCCCAGAAGCTCTTCTGGGCATCCCGTACTTGTGAAGCTGCACTTGTCATTGTTAGGTCTGGACAAACAAGATCAAAACCTGTGCAACTAACTCCATACATCCCCTTTTCTCTCTGAAACTCAGATGTTGAGGAAAGCAAAGAGCCTTAGAAGGGGTGTCTGCTTTGGATGGTGGAAAAGAGATAGAACCATAGAATCATGGAGTCATAAAATCACAGACTGGCTTGGGTTGGAAGGGACCTTAAAGATCATCTCATTGCAACCATGGGCAGGGACACCTTTCACTAGCCCAGGTTGCTCCAAGCCCTGTCCAACCTGGCCTTGGACACTTCCAGGGATGGGGCAGCCACAGCTTCTCTGGGCAACCTGTGCCAGGGTCTCACCACTCTCACAGTCAGGGATTTCTTCCTGAAATCTAACCTTTGTTAGATTTGTCTTTGTTCAGCCGGCTGTGCTGAAGGATCCAGCTGAGCTCTGCAGGGCTGTGCCAGGAGGAGCTGGAGGAGTGATGGCCACTGGAAAGGAGCAGGGCTTGGCACTGGGAGCTGCCTGTCCTACTGGGCACCCCTTCCAGCACCAACCTGGGTACAGAGGCAATGGCCTGTTGGCCACTGCCAGCCAAGCAGGAGCAGGATGGGAGGTGGCTGTGCAGAGCTGTGGGCATTGTCACTCAGGTGTAACGTTACAAGAATTGTGTGGGCATCCTCACATCCCGCTGGGCATGTTTAGGCAGATGGAAAATTCAACCAAAGACAAATGAAATTCCATAAGAACATGTAAATCGCAGCATGATCCTCATAAAATGAGCTCAGCAGCACCAGTCAGGACTGCCCTGAACCCGGCTGTGGCACTGCTGGTTATGTCTGGGGTTTGTGTTGGGAGCCTTGCAGAAGGTATTGTCTTGGAGGAGTCAGTGATCTTGAACATGCCATGTATGCTCTGCTGCGTCTCGTACTTAGGGCTTGGGAAACCTGTATGTTATTAACATAATCTGTAACTTATCATTCCTTTGGACAGGAAAACCGTACGTGGCACAAGGGGTGAATGCAGTGATCCTGATCGGGAGCCACTGTGCGTGGGGGAGCCAGTGATCCACGTCAGAGTGACCCTGAGCACTGTGGGCCCATGCTGGGCTCTGTGGAGTGCCCAGCGTGGCCTTGGGCTGGGCTGGGCTCTGCACAGACCCCCTGGCTGCAGGACAGACCCCCTGGCTGCAGGACAGACC
>NW_020897720.1:367678-439801 GCF_003984885.1 Neopelma chrysocephalum
ACAGACCCCCTGGCTGCAGGACAGACCCCCTGGCTGCAGGACAGACCCAGCCAGTTCATGGCAATGGAGGGGCCCGTGGGCAGCTCCCACTGGGAACCTGCAATCACACCACTAGAGAGGCCCTTGCTGAGCAGAGAGAAGTTCTCACATGAACATCCCTTCTGCTTGACAGCATACGTGGTGAATAGCTTTCTTGTAAGAAAATAGTAGCTCAGATGACCAAAAAAGAGACTCTCTCCAGGGGCAGGATCTTGTAAGAACATTCACCTGTGCTCTATCCAATGCTGCAGGAATTGAGGGCTCCCAGCATCTGAAGAGATTTACTCATTATCAATATTTATCTTTAATTCTATCTTATTAAAGCAACTGTTTAATTAAGGGCTTTGCCATTGGGATTTTCTCATTGAGCTCAAGACACCACCCTGCTTCAGTTCTCTGTCTCTTACCTCGCCTGGTGCAGAACAGGTTTTATAAAGCCCCCAAAAGAAACCTATTTCTCTATTTTTCAGTGTGATTTTCTATCAAGCCTAGAGGGTCAGCAGGCACAGAAAGCTTGGGGGTGGCTCAGCCCTGGCACTGCAAAGTATGTGATAAGGGCCCTGGCTTTCCAGGGGATTTGGCCCTGCAAATAGTGGAAAGGAAAATGAGGTGAGTTTGAGTGAATCTGGGCCTGGCACTGCACTTTGCACGGGGTGAATGTCATCTGGACTGAGGAGACACCAGGGAGCCTGTTAGGACCTGGTCTTGGTCCTCTTGCTGTGGTATCCAGCATTTCCACTGCCACTTCAGCTGTGCCCTGCTTTGGTGGGCTGGGCTGGGCTGGGGTTTCCCTCTCAGTCATTGGAACAGCTGAGAGCTCCAGGTGAGGGTTCTGGGAGAGGTCTGGTCACCAAACTGTCTCCAGCTGCTCCTTGCTCTGTGTCACTCACACGTTCCCTCCCCTCTGTGTGCCTGGGGAAATAAGGCCACAAATGACTCATACCCAGAGAAGACATTTAAAGAAATCCCCAGGCATGTGACAGCCACACATCCAGCTCATGACATGAATAAGAGTGCTTCAAACTGGCATCCTCTAGAGAAATCAGCCTATAGGACCACTCGAGCCAGCATTGCCAACTCAGCTCATGCTTAGCTGGAGAACCATGAGCTTTTCCTTCTTGAAAAAGGCCTTGGTCATGCCCCAGCTGCCTCGGTAATGTGCTTTTGGCTGTGTAGAGCTGAGGCTGAAAATGTCCTGGGGCTGCTGTTGCTCGTTAACTGGAGTTTGACTGGCTGGCTGCTCTCAGAGACTCTCCTATTCTCTGGTGATTCCAACTCTGTGGTGGTTGGGCTTCTGCTTGGTGTTTGTAGGCTGCCCTACAGGGAGAAGCTGCTGGCAGCACTGTAAGTCAAGCTTGATTTGATTTATACAATGTTCTGTGTTGGATCTGTAGCTGATGGGGACTGAAAATGGGTTGTTTCCCTCATGTGCTAAACACAGTCTCTCTCAGCCAGACTTTCTAACTCCTCCTGCCCTTGGACACCCTCTGCCTTCACTGTGTGCTCTGAGTCTGGGATGTGGATGCTTGACTCCCAGCAGGTCTAGGGAGCACTTGCACTGTCAGGCCAGCATGACCTGCTTCCATTCCTCCCCTCCAGCACATAGAATTCCAGGATGGTCTGGATTGGAAGGGAACTAGAGCTCATCTTCTTCTAACCCCTGCCATGGGCAGGGACACCTTCCACTAGCCCAGGTTGCTCCAAGCCCCATCCAACCTGGCCTTGGACACTTCCAGGGCTGGGGCAGTCACAGCTTCTCTGGGCAACCTGTGCCAGGGCCTCACCTCCCTCACAGTCAGGAATTTCTTCCTAATATCCAATCTAAAAGTCCTTCTTTTACGTCCCTTTTCTGTTTGTGGTATAAGCACGTTGGACCTACACAACCCCACCTGAAATCAGGGCTGTCCTTGCAGCTGTGAGATATTCTCAGAATAAACCAGTCCTCTGGAAACGGTACAGCTCTCCCCAGAAACTACTGCTGTTTCTCCAAGCTCTTTTCAGCAGGTGTATCTCCAATCCCAGTGATCAACTGACAGGAATCTTTCTTAAGTGCAGTTTTCTGAGTTGTCTTGTGCTGTAGTAAAATGGAAGTCCAGGAGAGATACTCTGGTACCTACACAGGTGATCAACCACTATGTCAAGAGAGACCTAGGGCAGATAAAAGAGTTTTTTGACTGTCGTGCTCTCAGTGGATGCAGCCCTGAAAATCTGACCCCCTGTGCCTGTTCCAGAATAAATTATTAAAATTACCCCTGGCAATTGGTTTACCCACTGTCATAAAAGAGGGTTTGATGGGGGGGAGCTTTGCAATGGCTTGTAGGATCTGAGATTTATTAGAAGGCCTCACTTTTTTGGGGTAATGAAATGACCTTGATAGCAAGGTGCTCTAGAAGAGGCAAAATCCTTAAAACTTAGGAGCATCGTTGTTTCAGGGTTTTCCCAGGGTTTTCAGAGAGCTGAAAACCCTTCAGGACGAAGGCATTGACTGTCAAATTCCCAGTGCCACTCAAAAAATGAGCCATTCAAACATTCCTTCCACCCTTTGCCTGTCAGTGCCAAGTGCTCCAGGGACTCTGCAACCCTGGGCTTTGTGGAGGGTGGTGAAAGGGTGGCAGAAAGGCTCTCCCTTTTTAGTTGGGGCTTAACTAATAAATTCAAGCATGTTTCCCACCCTTTGCCCAAGTAAATTCATGCTCAGAGAACAAGTGCATAACCTCTAGGAAAATGCTTTGGAAGATGTTGCTCCTGTTCAGGTTTGGCCTGCCCTGGGGAGCAGTTAGACATGCTCTTTATTGGTCCTTATTTCACAACCTTCCCTGGATGACTAGTTTTTCAGTCTGGTTCTTTTCGCATCCTGCAGCTGGTGTTGCAGCAAAGGGTTGTGGTGTGACTGGCAAGTATCACTTTTTCTCATGGTTTTTCCCTGCTCCTGGGGCTGATGAGTTTGTGGAAAGATGGAGCTTAGATCCCCATCCCCAGTGAATCTCAGCAACTCCCAAAGTGCTGCTTGAAAGGTGAAACCAAGTTGCATGAATTTTCCTGGCAGAAACCTGGGTAGGGTTTGTTCTCAACCTTGGCCAGAGCTGATCTTTGCCTTTGTAGGCTCAAAGCAGGAACTCAGCTTTCCAAAAGTGTTTATAAAGTACAAAATGAGCCCCACTGGGCTTTGCCTTGCACCAGCCTCCCAGAATTACCCCAGCCTCCTCATGGGGATTAATGGAGATGACTCAATGATGCTGTCAGTAGTGGTTCCAGCAGGACAATCTGGCTTAGCACCATCTGTGAAGAGACAAAGATGTAAGTTTCTGAATGCTTTTGCTAAAAGACAAATAAATCAGCCTCTTGAAGCCAGCATATGCACTTGCTGCTCTTGCTTTCATAATGCTCTGTGCTTCTTTCTGTCCTCTGTTCCCTGTCAGCAAGAGTCTAACTCAGCCTTTCAGCTTGGAAAACTGTCTTGTTCTCCTTCCCGGTGACTAAACACGGAATGTTTGTTGTCAATATTTTAAAATATTTATCTACATGAGTTGAAGTGGCCTGGCTGCTGAAGGCTGGAAGTGCTGGTTACAGCTACTGCAGCTCAACACCTCTGGAAACTGGGTTGTGTTGATATAAGTTGAAGTGAAATTGTCTTTAGGTGCTTGGTCTGACGGAGACCAAGATGCTTGACCGCTGCAAAGTTGTTTGGGAAGGTCTGGGAGGTGAGTGCAGGCACCATGTCCCTCCTCTGTCTGTGACACTGCTGTGCATTGCAGCACTGGGGAAAGGAGACAATGTTTACCTATGTTTATATCTGCAGAACCTGTACAATTTTACGTAAGAATAAAATAAATATTGTTTGTTTGAACAACGCAGAATGTCTGTTATTCCGGGAATTTGGGGGGGTGGTGGGCAGTGAAAAGTGCTGTGGTCAGTTTAAGTGGCTGGAGCTGTGTCTGGTCTATTTGTCGTTGGATTGAATCACCCTGTGCATATCTGGACATGTTTTGGGATTGTTTGTTTACCTGAGTGAATTCCTGTAATTTGATTGTACTTTCTGATAGGGGCAGATTTGCAGATCTTCATCCTATCAGATCCCTTCAAGTGTTTTAGTGCTGGGCTGCTCATCTTAGCCTTATCTCAGCCTCTGCCTGGATGAAAGCCTTGAGAAAGCAGCTGATCAATTCATGATTTGAGATCCATTTGTCATTGCTTCCCTTTGTTTTGTGTAAGGGGGAATTTTCAATACATTTTCCCCACTAAAGCAGGTGAGGGAGATATTCACCTGCAATGATCAAAACCTTCCCCATATAGTGAAGTGACAAGGAAAGCCAAATTGGCTGGGAGAAAATAAGAACTAGCTGGGCTGTGCAAGAGTCAAGAGACAATGAGCAATTCTCACAATACTGGTTCATATGGCATTTTCTCTAGTCCAGGTTTTCTGGCTGGGACTCTGTGGAGATCCACACAGTTCATTGGGAATGGATCTGGCTTTCTTGGCATTACTGATTCTGCAAAGGTTTCTAAAATTATATACAACAGCAAAGGAATTGAAAAATGACCAGTGGGTTGTGGGTTGTCCTTCCTCTGCTTTAAGGGGAATCCAACTTCCATGAGTTGGTGGGGCTGGAGCAGGTCTCTTCCCAGAGCAGAGCTGTAGGATGGTGCATTTCTTTGGGAAGCCCAGCTCCAACACATGATGTAGCCAAGGATGTCATTTGGACAAACACCTGCACTCCTTGTCATGGCAGTGGCAGGAGCGCTCGGGATGGTGACAAAACATCCCTCACCCGTCTGCTGAGTGATCTCTGCCAACGCATCATCTGCAGAGGATCTCAGCCTGTGGAAAGAAGAGCTGCTTAGCAAGGGGTTGAAGGATGAACTGTGTGGAAAGGACAGATGAGATGACACCTTCTCACACCCAGTGCAGCAGCACTCTGGGCACGTCTGTGGGTACAGAGGCAAAGACGAAGTGTGGGCAGAGAGGCAGAGAAAGGTGATTGCTCTGGTTTTGTTCTGAGCTTACTGCAGGGGAAGGGAACCAGCAGTGCTTGGATATGGGAGTGAGTCTGTTCTCTGTGGAACCATCTGTGGAGCCCAGCAGTTCCAGGAGGCCAGAGACAAGTGGTTTGCACAGCGCATAGATCTGTTGAGTTCCTGTCGTATGAGTAGCCCTGAGGAGCAATCAGAAGACAGTACTCAGTCGTCAGCACTGGTGTTTGGTCTCTGTGGGTTCCCCCTTTGCTGATCACAGTTTAGTGCCCCACAGGGTGGATGTGACATCTGGGCAAACACATCATTTCATGCTGCTAAAAGTCTTTATGCTGCCATGAGTGACTCTCCAGCCCAAACTCTTCTCCTTGTGGTTCTGCTGATGCAGCAGCATGGAAATGATAGCTATTTTCAGGGTTACATGGAGTACCTGTGCATCCCAGCATTCCTCGCTTCCCAAGGCAGCGCAGTCATCCCCTGTCACAGCTGCAAACAAGGGCAGAGAAGGGCCAGCTGCATCCACAGGGGAGTGGGGCAAGAATCAGGACTACTTCAGTCAAGAGACCAGATCAGAAGGAAGAGCTTTAGTTGACAGCCCTACTGAAAAGAGATGTGAGCCCAGGCCTTCAAGTCAGGCATGTGTGCTTTGGGAATTCTGGTATATGGAAGAGTAAAAGAGCTCTAAACCCACGAGATCAGAGCCATTGCAGAGATGCCAACAAAGATCCAGGCCTTGTCTTGGTGTAAACTTGAGTGAATGCTAATTGAGTTAGGGAGTAAATTTGATTTAGAGGCTGGGAGAACAGGATGGAAAGAGGCCCACTTGTCTCAGGAATGAGAGTTTTATGAAGAAGGTTTTATGACAGCACCAGCTTTTTACTTCATTGCCCTCCCACATGTTTGAGGACTGGGTGTCCTGCAGAGCTTGGTGCAGCAGTGGGGTGGGAGGGTGCTGGGCTGGGAGGGCACTGGGGCATAGGAAATGCCCATTCTGCCTTGGGGATGGGGCTGTTTACAAGCTGCCGGTGTTGGTGGATTGTTTCTTTAGGTCATGGCGTGCCAAGTATTGTTTAGTTTAATAGCCCTGTTAATAGGATTATATTTGCCTGCACTATTACGTGAAGGAAAATGATTCCTACTTTGAAAGGAAAAGACACTTCAGTGGCGATGTTGCAAGACACACATCTGTCGTCAAATGCTGCTACTAAGCTCAGATGTCTCTGGGCCAGTGCCAGGGTTCCTTCTCATGCTTTACCACTCGGGCCGGGGTGGAACACACACGCACAGCACCCGGACGTGCCGGGCCAGCCGGTCGGTGTCTCCGCACGCAGAGCGGGCGCGAGGAGCGCCGGAGGTCTGTGCTCCCCGTGGAGATGTCCTGGGGCAGGGGACATCAAACTGGCACGGCTGGTACCACAGCTGAGGTCCGTCCAAATGGCACTGGTTGCCCAGGTGAAGCTGAGCCGCCCCATACTGGTGGGCTTTGTGGTTCCTGGTGTCTGCCAGAGTTCCTCCGGGGCACCAATTTACTGGTCCTTCTGGGGAGGTCCAAGGAGCACAGCTGGGACCTTGGTGCAGTGCACAGCTCTCTAGCCTGAAGGCTGCCAGTCTTGCGTTCTTTCCCCATCTCTGCCAACAACATCTCTGTTCGTTTTAATGCTTGTCTCCATGTTTCTTCTACTTTTCTCCTGCCACCACCCAAGCTGGGTCAGGCAGCTGCTGGCAAGTGTGAACTCTGACAGCTTGACATATGGGGTAGAAAGTGCAGGGAGCAGAATGGGAGCCTGGGAGGTGGTTTTCATTTGTGGAGCTCTAGAACTGTTTTCCCAGTAGGACTGTAGACTCCCGAGCAGCTCAGCTGCTCAGCCATGAAGTCTGGCTCTCTGGGCTATCTGAAACAGGAATCAAACACGGGCAATTCCCCAGCAAGCAGCTGGAGGAATAACGTGCCCAGGGACTTGGTCATTGATTTATGCCTGACCTTTGGAGCCGGGGCATGTGCGGAAGTCATTACCGAGTCTTCAACAGAGGTGAGCCATTGAGAAACGTGGCTTCTCAGCACGAGGTCAACCTGTTACTGTCCCTGTCCAGGCAGCCAAGAATGCCGGCAAGGGGGGGAAAAATCCCCCTGTAGGTTGCACTGTCCAGCTTTACTCCATAAAAAAGGACTAACATGCAGCACCCTGAGGCCTGAGAAGCAGCTGGTGTTTCTAGATGGGTGAGGGTCTGCCAGTTCCCTGAGCAGCACAGGGCGTGCAATTAAGGAATGAAAAAAGGTACCCATGCCCCTTTTTTCAAAGGGCTTTTCCTCCTGGGAGGTGGAGAAGGGCAAGGGGCAGAGAGGCTTTTAAACCCGATCCCCTTCATCCTTCACAATTACCCTGAACGGTCTCAGGTGGGATCTGAGTGGTCAAACAGTGGTGGAAGGGGACTGGGTGCCTGGGTGTGGGCACTTTTGAAAATACTGAAACTGGGCTGTGGGCACAATCAGAAACATCTGTGCCATGCATAAATCCTCCATCTAGCCTAATGTGTGTGATTTTAATCCCTTCCCCACTGTCCTTCATCTGGCATCTGAGTTTTCCCCAGCCCAAAGTCCCTGGTACTCCCTCTTTCCCTTCCAGTCGTTCTGTTTGAGACAGGAATCGTAAGTGATAAGTGGCTTGTGCTCCTCCTGCCTTCCAAGGAGTTCTCCTGGCCCTCCTGGCCCTTCACCTGTTGAACTTTGTGTGGGACAATGCCACCTTTGTGATTTTTCTCTTGGTGTCACCTCATTTCTCTTCCCCTGGACTGTGAAATGGACTGCTTTGGTAAAAATTGGGCAGGCACTGCCTCCAAAATGTCGTGAGCAGAGAACTCTGCCTCTAACACTCCTTCTGTCACCGAGACCATGGTTGGGCATTTCATTTCACCACATAATCTAAGAAGGTTGTGTCCTAAGCCCTTCCTGCAGAAACAGAGACAAGTCAGGAGGGTGACATGAGTGTGAAGTGGGTTGACTTTGTCCTTTGGAGTGGCCAACATGGACTTTGCATCATCTTGGCCACCTGGGATGACTCTGAGCTCATGCAACCTGAGGACACCCATCATCCTTTGCCTTCCCTTTGGTTTCCATCTCAGGTTTTTGTGAATTTGGGTGTTCTGGATGTCAGTGCCAAAGGGCTGGGGGTGCAGGGGAGCAGGGGATGGTCCATCTGTCTCCATCTCTCTACCCTGTTCCATGTGACTTCAAGATGCAAGAGGGACAGGGACTACTCTGAGCTGCCTCCTGTCTTCCTGTGCCTCTGAACCATGGGAATCTCGCTCATGGATTGGGACACTGAGGGAACACATGGGAATCTGTGTTTCTCTATGTGACGTGTGAGGTCTCAGAGCAGGATGAGGCCTTGGGTTATTTACATTACCAGCTTTGTCATCTGCACTGAATTTGCATTTAAAATTCCCAGTGTACCTCTAGGGAACCCCAAGGACAGGACTGAGTGGTGGGGTCACTCCAAGTTTGATGCCTCAGCCGAGAAGAGAAGCAAAATATTTTGTCCGTGGTCTAAACAGGGGCAGATGGGACTGGCATGTCCATTGCTCATGGATCAAATTGGTCAAATGATTGCCAGAGGAGGTCATTACAGTTTTGTTATGGCAGCAAACCCACTTCATTGTGTTAGACCAAAGAATTACAGAGTCCTAAAGCAAAGACTCTGATTGGGAATGGTGGGAAGGGAAAGGAAAAGAATTTTCTCCCCACAAGTAGGGGGATATACAGGATCAAAATCTGTTGTTTTGCTAGAAATTCTGCCATTTCTGATTGTGTGCTTTATAGAGGAAAATGCTAATTTCTGTGTACACTTACCTGAGTTAACAGAAGACCGAGACAAAGAAGAGACTCTTTCACCAGGATAGTGGGTATTTAACACCATAGAAAGGTGCAAATACTGCCCTGTACCTTCTGAATCCCTAGTGTGCCAGTCTAAGGTCTCACTAGTCCTCATGCAGCACTTTTCCACTGCTTGACCACTTGGATGGTGCCTGTGGTGCATCATAGGCTTTCACCTGAGACCCTCTCCTTTTGCCTGGGGTTCCCTCCTGCTTCCTTCAGTTATAGTTGTGCTCAAGGAGTTACATTGCAAAGGGTTTCCACCATGAAACTTCCCTTGGGGCTGAATGAGGCCAGTGGAGATCAGAAAGACTCATCAACCACCTTATTTTTCTGCAGTGCCATCAAGGGCTCGGGCTAAGAGCTTGTCAGCAGGGGCTGAGCAAGGTTGGCCAGGAGCTGAGGTGCCTCCTACAACTTCTTGGGTTGTGTTGCCAGAGTTGTAGGTCATCATTAACGGGGCTGTGCTTGGTGGTTTGAGGGAACTGCTGGGACTTGCGACCTTGCCTTGCCCAGCACACGGGCATCTCGAGCAGGAGGGATGCCAAGGTGCTGCATTATATAATGCAAGTTTATATCTATATAAAAATGATCGCTGCAGGGAGTCAGTGCCAGTCTCCTGCTGGGAGTGCCAAAGCAGGCACGTTAAGTGTGGCCAGGTTTCTGGCTTGCCCTGTGCTCTCTCTTCACTGGGGCACTTACCTGTGCTGGTCAGATCAAAGCCCACAGCCATGTGTCCATCAGTGTGACCACTGCATCTGTGACTGCTGGGTGGACAGCGTGGGGACCACAACGCGTGACCTGCGTCAGAGCCTGACATTTCCTCCTGTAAACTGTGCAGCAGATGTTTATAAATGTATTTGTAATCTTTAGCTGGTAAGATCAGCTAAGAAACATTTACAAACAGGAAGGAATATCTGGTTCTTCAGTGGATTTATTTGCACTGTGTAATTCGTCCAGGTGTATCTGTGAATGGTCTCCTGGCCTGAGAACCCCAAGATACAACAGCCTTCAGATGAGTTCTGAGAAGTTCATCCTGTTAATTGACATGGCATTCCAGAAAAAACTCTTCTTTCTGTGGTTTGGTATGAGAAGGATTTTTCTCAGCTTTAATATCTGCAGGGGGTGGTTACAAAAGCAGCTGGTCTGTCATTAAAGGAGGATAGAGGAGTCCTGTCTGACTGAGCAGCATGTTCACTCTCCTCCATTAACTCTCTGTTGAGGTCTACAACTGAGCTGACCAAATGGTGTCAAAGTGGGCTTTTTTTCCGGTGTATTCTCCTCTCCTCTTTTTGTTTAGTCTTATCAACTCTTGGCTTTCAATGAGGAAACCAGAATACTAAAAGGAGAGACTGCTTTATGAAATGTCTAGACTTAATGAAAGCAGAGAGCACCAGGCCTCTCGTGGGAGAACCCCTTTCAGAAATATCTAGAGAAAGATGGTTAGAATTAAATTTTATGGGGACATTTAAATTCTCTTGTGGAATACTATGCCAGAGATAAACCCATGTGAAGCTTAATAACACACTCGGTCTATTTTCATGATCAACAGTTGTAACAGTTCTTTTCTTATTGCACTGTCTGTGGCCCAAGTCAAACCAGCCAAAAGCTGCACTGGAAAATCAAAATGAAAATTAAGCCTGACATGAGTTTACTCTGGATATCACCATTAGTCAGGCTGCCCAGGACATCCAACTTTGCAGTAAACTCCAATTTGTTCTTGTAGAAAGGTCTCTTTGGTTTCTTCTGAGCCCCTTCCCAGAGACCCCCAAGGCAGGGAGGTTGTGGTGGAGGCAGCTGAGACATGATGGCTGAGGAACATGAAAGGAAGGAGCAGAGCAGAGCAACTGCAGGGCTTTGAGTGTAATTACATCTCAATGTGTCTGAGTGTCTCTTGGCTTCTGCTGGATGTGGCTTGTCAAGGAGCTGTGGCGGGACCTCAAGTGCCCAGAGATAATTTAGGCATTGCTGAGCCAACTGTTGCAGGGTGAGTCCTTCTGGGAGACAAGGTGCACGTGGGGATGTGACCCTGGCAGGTGAGTCAGTCACCTGAGCTGCTGTGTGCCCTCAGCCTCACCAGGGCATGGGTGTCACAGGGCCAAGGCGGCTGCCTGGAGCTGGGAAGGAAAACATGAGGGAGAAGCACCAGCAAGTTGAAGAGAAACTGAGAATGCAATGCTGAGAAAGGGCAGAGAGGACAGTCAGGGGCAGGGATAGGCCAGGAAATGAAGCTGAACCAATGGACCAAAACTGAAGACCAACCCAACCATTAGCACCAGGCTTAAGCATCCTCTGGCCCATCCTAAATGCTCCCTCAACTTCCAGTTGACCCTGAGGATTTGCTTTTGCTACATTGAGAGAAAAGTAGGTCCTTCAGGCAGCATTTGCTGTTGGGAAGGTCCTTTTGCTGCTGTCCCTGCCCAGAGGGACCCAGGTGCTGCTGTGTGAGTGAGGCATCCCACTGCCCCTCACTCCTGGTCCTTTGGTGATCTCACTCATGGTTTTGTTTGAGGGATGAGGGATTTGAGGGATATGCTGGCACAAAGTGCCGCTGCTCAACAGTGCTCTGTCTTGTCTCATCCACAAAATAGCTGCTGGGTTTGGGGCTGCCACTCCTGCCCGTGGGGGTACTGACACAAGGCAAGGCTCTGAATTCTTCAGAAGTCATGTGGTGTCTGCCCTGGTGTCGCTCTGATTACTCTTGTCTGCAAGGAGGGAAATTCCCTGAAATACTGCTTCTCAGGGCCTAGAGGTCTCCTGATGTGTTGAGCCTTGGCCAAAGCTCCCTCCAGCCCCGTTGCTGACTCACACCAGCCCGGCTTGGCCTCCCACAGCCATCTCCCACCTCCAGCACAGCCCTCGAGGAACCACAGTCCCAGTGACCTTGGTTCTGGGTCCAGAACTTCCCCAGCCTGCCCCACATGCCCTGTCCCCACTCAGCGGTGGCTCACAACTGCTGTGCCACCTTGAAGCATACCAGGGATGTCCAGCCAGATTCGTGGCCATGGGCCTTCCTCTGGCTCAGAAAGTCCAAACTGAGGAGATCTGGTGCTGATCTTGCCCTGGAATGTCACTAGGCAGACCAGGCAGGGGGTGGTGGTGACATCCATGGCATAGATTCCTTCTCTCTGAAGGGGGGGCTGCTCCATGCCCAGACCCAGGGCATGCCTGTGGCAGGAAGCTGAGTCTGAAGCATGAGGTTTAGCTGGTGTGTGACTGCACAGACAGATGAGGCTGGCACAGGCAGAGATCCAGTGTGAGCACAGAGCCTGCCCGGCTCCTTGTGGGATGGGCTGAGCGGCACAGAGTGTGACCCCAGCGTGGAGGGTGAGGTGTGTGACCTTGCAGACACTCAGTGGAAGGATGGCACAATGCCCTGTGCTCTGCACGGGGGTCCCACACGGCCCAGCCCCCTGAGCCTGGGATGAGCACACGGCAGGGAGAGGCTCCGGAGCAAAGGCACCTTCCCTGACCTGAGCCAGCCTGGAGTCAGCGCTCGATCTGCTCCTGGCCAGAAAGGAGGGAGCAGTTGAGAAAATGAATACAGTGTTTGCAAGGACTTCAGGAATTGTTCCCTTGTTAATAGAACTGCAATTTGTGGAAATATGATGGAGGGTGAAGGTCTGCAAATACTTAGAGGAATAATGAGCATTGTAAGCAACAAGCACCACAGGGGAGTATGAGAAATAGATTGTACCAGACAGGCCATTTCTGCATAATTACACAATTAGTGGACTGGGGAAGACAGCGGATAACCCTTCGCAGTGTGCTGTGGTGCGGCGTAGACCGTGCTGGAGACTGGAGCACCAATTAGCTGGAATAGCTTGCAATATGTGGAAAGGCTGGATGGAGGGAGGAGCAGCCGTGCTGGGCACTGTCTGGCAGGGGAGAAAGGCGAGATGCTGCCCAGGAGAATGGTCACTCCCTCAACTGTGTGTTGTCCCTCGTTGTGCTCTCGAGAGGCGTCAGGCAAATGAGAGAAGAGAGCGGGGGGATAAAGGTTGAGAGGGAGGGTTTTGACAGTGAGCAGAAAAGGATAATCTTGGTAACAGTCTGCGAGAAACACAGCTCATACCTTTGGGCAAGAACAATTATAGGCAGAATTATGTAATGAGAAGGCGCTGTTTGGGAAGCAGTAATTTGGAGAGAGCCCTGGCTGCGTGAGCAGATCACAAGAGCTCAGCACTGCTGAGTTCTCTGCTCCAGGCACCCGAGGGGGAGAGGCAGCAGTCGGTGGCATCTCCCTGGGCCAGCTGTGGCCTCAGCTCTGCAATGGTGAACAAGGCAGAGGTGAATTGGCAGAGTCCCAAAAAGAGGATAATAAAGGGTGGGAGGCCTTGCTTTGGCCTGGAGAAGCCAAATATGTGGAGTGGCTGTGAGAAGAGGGAGTGAATCAAAGTCGGGAGACGGCTCTTCTGGTGCTTTGTGCTGTCTCACCTGCACAAGAGGCAGCATGTTGGGGAGGACAAAAATAATAAGGTGGATTTGCTGCTGCTTCTTCCCTGCTGCAAAGGCAAAATCGTTCCCCCAGGCTCCTCTGTCTCTGGATTAGAGGAGTTATGCAAAGAAAGTGCTCCCTGCATTGCCCTGATCCTGAGGCAGCCTGTAGCAAGGCACAGACGAGCTCCCCCACACCTCGGTGGGACAGAGGGCTGCCTGGGGTCCGTGTGGGCTGATCACACCTGGCTGAGTGGCCAGCACTGTCAATTCAGGCCTTTTCATGAGGAGTTATTTCTGGGAATCACCAGGGACTCCCCTCTCCAACTTCTTCCCCACAGATCCTGGAGGAATCTCCTCAGCAGCTTGTTTTCTGTGCTGACATCACTTGGCTTCCCTGGTCCCTGCCCAGGGAGAGTTTGTCACTGTTCTCACAGCTGTCTGAGCTCCCCCTTTCCCTTCTCCCATGGGCAGAGGCAACAGAAGATGCTTCCTCTGCCCACAGATATCCCTGGAGCACGAGGAGCAGGGCTGGAAGCTGTGGCCCTGCTCTGTTGCTGTCCCCTGGCCACCTGAAGCACGTAGGTGTCAGTAGGTGCCAGCAGACCCTGCCCAGGGGGAACACTGTCCACAGCACTGCACAGGCGTGGGGAGGTGGTGTGAACACCAATATCTTCCCTGAACAAAGTCTTGGATGCTTCCTGGGCTAGGCCTGGCAAGGATAGTGTTAATTGTCTTCACAGCAGCTCATGTGTTGCTGTGTTACAGCTTTTTGACCAAAACAGTATTGATAACACAGTAATGTTCTAACTCTTGCTCAACAGTGTTTGCAGGGCATCAGAGCTGCCTGTTCCTCACTCTGCCCCTCCAGATTGAAGGCCATGCAATAGACTGGGAGGGGACACAGCCAGGCAGATGATCTGAGCACAAAGATACTCCCTGAACACAGAGAAATTCCACACCACTCAATGTCATGCTTGGCAATAAATGGGTTAATCATCTGTTTGGGAACTGGCTGGGAATCATCTACTCATGGAAGGGGATGAGTGATTGCCTTTGCATCACTTTTTTGTTTTGTTTTCTTCTCTCGTCTTCTACTCATTCTTCACTTATAAAACAACTATTATTATCTTTATTTTTATCTTGTTCCCCAATTTTTCTTGCTTTTATTCTTCCTTTCCTCTTCCCTCACCCTGCTGGGGGTGGGAAGGAGTGAGCCAGCAGCTGTGTGGTGCTTAGCTGCCCACCGGGGTTAACCCACAGCATCTCCTCCATGGAATCAAATGCAGAACTTCCAATTACTCTGTTGCTTCAGGCACATTTTCACCAGGCAAATACAACACAGAACAGCACGTGCCCTGAGTAATGTACTCGTCCATCTGAGCGTGCTCTCCACCCACAACATTGCAGTGAGTGATGCTGTATCTGCCTTTCTTGGTCTTTTAAGGTCCTGGGAGAGGTTTCTGGGGGAGAACCCTTTGCTTTTTTAAACAGTTCTGTAAGGCAAAGCTTAGGTGTTTCAGTCAATGTCCTCGCAGGGGTTTTCCAGGCAGCGAGATGTGGTGGGTATGTCACTGGTAGAACTCTCTGGTGCTTGCACAGAACCAGAGGTGAGCTGGACCCCTGCTGAGATGGGCCTGGGAGTTCCCTTGCTTTGTGGACCCTCGTGAGCTCTTACATATCTGGGATGTCCTACATACAGCCTCTTGGCCAAGATCAGATCTCTGGAAACTACAAGAGCAGCTTCTGATTAATTTTGCTCTGGGTGGTCTCAGTTTCTCCTGCCCAACCTTTATCCTGTCCAAGTTCTCTTTTGACTGGGGGAACCAACACGTCAAATGTGCATTTTGAGTCCTTGGCCATGTGGCTGTGGATGAATTTTATCTTTGCAGATTTCCACTGGGTCTGGGCAGCAGCCTTGTGGCTGTAGGTCTGAGGAACGGGTGGATGTGTGGCACAGGGAGGGGTAATGATGGATCAGGGGATGCACAGGTCGGAGTGGTGGCAGGTAAGCAGTACCTCCTACAGACCTCTCTAGGCTGGGCATGGGTCTGGCACAAAATTATCACTCCTTGATCCACTCAGATAAGCAGCTGAGGTGTCAGAGTGCCCCTCACACAGGCTCTGCCTCTGCTCCCACTCCTCCAGCTCCAGACTGACCCTGCGAGCCGGCAAAGGGCCGAGGTGGAGAGGCTTCATGCTATCACTCAAATATAAACATTCCTAAAAGCAACTTTCCCATTTCATTGTGGGAGGCTATAACCTGCTGGAGCCTTCAGCTCTTTAGCAGAGTTGCCTCTAGAGAAAAAGAGATCATAGGAATTCATGGAATTTTGCACAAAATTTCCTGGCCTTTTCTGGCCAGACCTAGTTGAAAGGCTTAGGGTGGAGGTGTGAGTGGAGGACGCCCTGTTCATTGAATTTGTGTGGAAATTCCTGGTTTTTGCAGGGACAGTAGGAGGAAATGGAAATAAAGAGGAAGTTTTGAAGGAAAGGGCTGATGTATTTAGCTGGGATGAAAAGCATCCAGGAGGATTTCTGAGGTGCTGAGGGCTGGGGGCTCAGCAAGGAGTTGAATTCTGCTTTTATGTTGTCAGGGCTGGCTCATGGGCCTGGACAAGGTAACTTGAATGGAGCTGTCCTGGAGTGGTGAGTGAGTTTGTGCCAGTTCACAGCAGGGCTGCTCTGAGCAGCCTGCAAGGCTCAGTTTGCAAGACTGAAAGGGCAAATCTGTGATTTATTTAAAGGCCATTGGCTGAGTCTGGTCACACACAAGCCCTTGGTGTTGCCACTTCCAAAGCAAGGATGGAGCCTGTGTCCAAGCTCAGCATGGACTGTCTGTCACGGCTGTGGTGGGCCAGGAGCACCCGTGGCCATGAGGAGTGACCGACCTGCCTGCTGTGGGAGGGCACCCAGACACCAAAGGACACGTGTGAGGCACCCAGAGACACCCCACAGCACCCCACAGAGACCCCCCATAGCGCCCACCTTCTCCAGCAGTGGAGCCTGGTCTAGCCCTGCTTCACACCCACACGGAGCAGCTGCAAAAAGGGGTGGGAATTATCTAAGCTGGCAGCGACTCCACTGTCATTGGTGTCCAAGAGATGGGCTTGCTGAATGTGTCAGCAGTCTGTTGAGGACACCTTCAGGAGGTGCTTCCCTTTCTTCCTGCCTGCTTTCTGAATTAAATTCAGCTGGACTTCAATAAGATTTAATAATACATGCTCACCCTTGTGAGCAAAAGCATGTATGCTTATAAGGTATAACTGCTATGTGATAAGTCCTGTCAGGATGAGGATTTGATTCCTTAAGGATGAAAAGGAAAAGAAAATGCAATGTGAAATATCCCACCTGGGCTGGCTGTGTCAGTCTTTATCAATCACCCACAACACCAGTCCAATTTTGGAGCTGCATTTGCATGTTCAGGGGGGGTAAAGGCTGGATTTAGGAACACGCAGATGGGAACCTGAAAATGGCTAAATGCCATTTGTGCAACAGAGGGACATCAGGTGATGCTCAAATGGAGCTTAGTTGTCCTTATTGAACAGATAAATAGCTGTACTTTCTTTTCCTTCATGACAACAAAAGATGAGGCAGCAAGGGGTGCAAAAAGAAGGATGGTATATTTTTAGCTTAAAATCACCTTTCCCAGCCTGTCAATGCCAGTAGACAAACCTACAGCACAGCTTTTGTTGAGCTGGTGGTCCAGTAAGTACCAGAATCTTATCTGCTGGCATGAGATGCCTGTTGTGAGAAGATAATGCTCATAGTCTGATCCTTACCCTGGTCCTGGAGGATCAATCTGAGCAGCAATGGCAGGAGGACTGTGCTGCTTTTCAGTGATTTTGCCTCAGAAAACCTGTTGCGGGATTCTGGGTGTCTCCAGCTCAAGCAGGGTCAGCAGCCTCAGCGTTGCTGCTTTCACAACGCCGTAGCCTTTTTACCAAGCCTGCTGTGTTCTGTAGGAACAGGGTCACGGGGAAGTGGTGTCCAGCAGATTTCACTGACAGGCCAAAGGGATGCTGACAGGTACAGTCCTACTGTGCCTTCTTTTATTCTGCCTCTGCTGAAATCATGTGCAAATATTTCTGGCTGCCACCAATTTTGGGTGGACTCCACCGTTAGGCAGCAGCCGACAGTTCCAGGACGGTCCGTGTACCGTGACACAGAGGTTCCCCAGAAGCTGATGGCCACCTCCTGGTGATGCCAGTGAGGGCAGAGTTAAGCCAACACTGAAAGCTTTTGAGAACGCCACGGTTTAAACTGGGTCATTGTGCTCCCAAGATTGCTGCCGTAAATACAGCCACAGCCGTGTGTGGAGCGTGCGCGCCTGACTTTGCTCCTGAAATTTGGAGGCTGGAGGAGCTGGGACGGGCTTTCCGTCTGGGTTTCAGCTCATATCGAGGCACAGGGATGGCTCTGAGCCTTTTTTATTAATCTCCGTCAGGCCGGGAGGTGTTGTATTAATTTTTTTCCAGATGCAAACCTCGCTGCTTTTCCCTGGAGAGCACAACTGCTGCTCCGAGTGGGAGCAGTGCCTTATATCCTCCCACAAGAGAAGCCAGAGTGCAGTGCAGCCTCTCTCTAAGCCACGGACTCCGTTCTCCACCGAACCCATCTGGGATTTTTGTTGGAAGAACTAACTTTACAGCCTCTGACTGCAGTGGATACTATGTGGGGGAAGAGGTAGGGAGGTTCTCTTCCACCTCATCTCCGTTCTGATCTCTGGGGGGATTATTATGGAGCCCAACTTGTTGGGTTTGCATATAGGCAAATGCTAACAAGGGTAAGGACGCTCCGCCTGGTGAACTCTCCCTGCTGCTCAATATGCTGGATTTCGTGCAGGAATTAGCTGTGCTAAAGGTATGGCTCAGTCTCTTCTATAATTGCATACCTCCTCTTTTTTTTTTTTTTTTTTTTTTTGGGCTTAAAGCTGTACAGGAATTGCAAAGACTAAAAAACCCGCATGGTGATAGTGGTTTAGGTTATGACTCTCCACGAGACTGTTTAAAGCAATAACCATTAAAAGCTGTTTTAGAATGAAATATTAAGTGACTTGTGAGAGCACAGCCATTAAAATACACGCTGACCACCAGATGAGGCGCCTGGGATGCCAAACTGGAATACCCTTGGCATTGGCAGGTTTTCCTGTGTCAGTGTAGCCACATGAAGACTGGAGTGGTGTGCTGAATTTAGCTCCTGTGTGTGCCTGTCGGGATTGTTCAGGACAGAGTATATTCCATATGTCTGTGGTGGCAAAGCTGGATGCAGAGGGGTGGATCCCTACCCTGGGACAGGGGCCAGCCTGTTGGATAAGGTGTCAAGAGGTACCAGACATACACCTGCCAAGGCAAAATTAATCTGCATGTAATATTCTCACCTGTCGCAGGTGAGGCTGTGACTGTGCCAAGGTACAAAAATAGCTGTATTGGGTGTTGCTGGTGCTGTTTCTTCCCATCACGTTTCCCAGGCTGTTCAGGACAGTGGGGCCAAGCCCCTCATTGCCTCTTCTGCCTCTTAGACTTTGCAATTTTCATTTTCTGATGCTGAAGCTGAGCTCTGTACGGCTTCTTCCTTTGAGCACTATCCAGCAGTAGGGAACCTTTGATTATTCATTAATTTGGAAAAAGGGGGGGGGAGAAAGGTAAGTTATCATCTTAGCTGAATTTGTTACCTTTAACAAATGGTGTTTGTTAACCTCTGCTAAACACAAGCACTTTTGAAAGATAATGCCAAGAACACACAGACATTGTGTCTTTAACAAGAACTGATTTGCTGAAGTGGAGGAAGAATTATAGTTTATCTTCAGAAATGACGGGGAGGAGCTTAAAAACACAGTCTTCATGTGAAGGAACTTGTGGGAAAAGATGTTTAAAGATGAAAATAAAATTGCAAAAAAAAAAAAAGAAAGGAGGGAGGGAAATGTGTTTTTTATGAGACGCCTCCATTCAGGAGACACGTGCTGGCAAGGCATCTATGCCTAGGAATAAAACATCAAAGTCTCTCCAAACTCGGTAGGTCTAACACCAAGTTAACCCACTGAAGCAAGAGAAGGGGATTAGGGCCTCATTGTGCCTGGGAAGTGCTGGTTTATTGATTTGATGGTTGTGTCAGTCCCTGGTGATTGGCACGGGGACAGTGCCCGTGAAGGGTTTCCATTCTTACAAGCTGGCACATGAGAGCACTGATCACACAGGTGTAAGATGCTCCTGAGGGTTCAAAGGAACTGATTTCCCAAGGCTGAGGAAAACTGAGTGGGGCTGACTGGCTGTTAAAACGTGAACAGAAAAATGAGTGAGAACTGGGAGCTCTTTGAGCAGAGGCCAAGAAGGTTGAGATTTCAGAGTCAAGAAAGCAGACAAGGTTTAGCCCGTAGACATTCTGGCTTGGTAGCACTGAAAGCAGCAACTGGAAGAAATAAGAAGATCAATGAATTTAGAAAAGAGAAACAGAGGTAGCAATCCATGAGCATCTGGAGTTATGGTGTGTAGGCACCAGCTAAAGACATCTGGAGGGAAATTGCCTATTAGGTAGGGTTCAAGTACAGAATTAAGGGACTTTACAAACATATTATCTCAGAGGAATACGGTGATGAGCCAAACAGTGAAATAGCCACATGGGAATCATCCTTCATAATGACCTAAAAGACACTACTGGTCAGTAACCATTATTACCTTACTTTTGGAAAAGAAATAGTGTGAGGGACTACTACTGTTCTGTGACCAAGAAACCTTGAAGAGTCTCGAGAAGTCTTTGGGGGAGACTTTATAGCAGCCTTCCAATATCTAAGGGGGCTTGCAAGAGAGCTTTCACAGGGGCTAATAGTGAGGGGACAAGGGAGAGTGACCTTGAGCTGAAGGAGGGTAGGTTTAGATTAGATGTTAGGAAGAAATTCTTCCCTGTGAGGGTGGGGAGGCCCTGGCACAGGTTGCCCAGAGAAGCTGTGGCTGCCCCATCCCTGCAAGTGTCCAAGGCCAGGTTGGACGGGGCTTGAATCAAACAGGTCTAGTGGAAGGTGTCCCTGCCCATGGCAAGGGGTTGGAATGAAATGAGCTTTAAGGTTTGTTCCAACCCAAATCATTCTATGATTCCATGTTAAAACAATGTATATTAGGTTCAAGCTCCATCAGCAAACTTGGGAGCTTTTATCTGGTAGTTCAAAGCAAATTTGCTCAGGTGCTGTCTGGTGTACACCTCCCAGCTTCTCATCAGGCTGTACCCAATTTTTCAGTGTGGTGATGTCCTCTGCTCTAACTGGAAGTGTTGTTTAAGGTCCCTTATGTACCTCACACAGAGGTGAAGAATTCATCAACTAACACGTATCAAAAAGCCATTGCTGGCAGGAAGTCACTGCTCCTTGAGGTGTTTCTGGTGAGATCATCGTCACCAGCAACCTGGAGGTGAATATACTCATAAAATCAGCAAGATGACACAGACACTGATGTGGTTTCAAGCATCAGTGGGAAGAAAGAAGCCAGAGAGGGTAATGAATGTGTTTTGGCACACTGGCTTCTTGGAAACAAAATGAGGCTTCACCACAGAGAGTGGGGCTGTGAAGGAGCAAGAAATTCCTCCTGGTGACTTTGTCTGGCAGAGCAGGGACTCGGTAGGACCCGCAATAGAAGCACAATGGGACAGATTTTCCTTGTGAAGTCCAGAGCCTGAATGTGGCACTTGGGGGTTAAAAGGCTGGGAATGGGTGGCAGTAGGGATTTTGCCTCTGTAGTTGCCTCTGTCCACAAGAGACAATGGAATAGCGCCTGGTTTTTGTGTTCTTAGCTTAAGTAGGATATTGCAAAATGGGATAGCCACAGATATGATCCCTGAGCTGGAGAAAATGTCATACAGCAAGCAATGGAAAAAAAGCTTGATCTGTTTAGCTTATCAAAAAAAAGAAGATTGAGGGATAACTTGATTACAGAGTGTAAGTACTTCCATGGGAGAAAATACCAGTTGCTGAAGGGCTTTTTAATCTAGAGGAGAAAACAAGAGTAAGAAACAATGGCTGGACAGTGAAGCCAGATATTTCACTTCAGAGCAGGCAGACATTGTTAACAATGAGGGTGATTAACCACTGGGAGAGGATCCCAAGGGGGCTGATACCTCGTTCCTCTCTTGATGTCCGCACACCAGGCGGGAGCGTGTCTCTGGAGGACACACTTTGCTTACGGACGTGGAACTGGATTTGATTCATGGATAACTGGATCGAATGTGCTGCCCAGTGCCCTATGGCTTATGGCCCCTTTGGGCCTTTGAAGCCCTTGGCTGCATCTGGGAATAATTTAACAGCACTCTGGGGCTTTCCAGCTGGGGATCCTGATGGACTTTTGAGGCGATGTCAGCATGGGCTGCCCTACAGAAGGGGACTGGGCTGAGCCACTCATCACACGCTGGACCTGTGGAAAGGGCCTGGTTAACCCCCAGGCAGATGAGATGTGGGCTTAACCAACCACCTAGAGCTCCTAGAGATGGAGGACAGAGACGAGAAGCACAGGTAAGGGCTCTCCAGCTATTCCTAGCTTTTGGAAAGACCTCCTGGGACAGCAAAGAGCTGGGTGTAAGGCAGGTGAAGTCACTGATTTGTGGTGGGAACAACAATACAAAGAGGAAGGCCAACTTAACCCTTCTGTAGGGTCAAAGCAAAACTAGAATGGAAGGCAAACCTCTGTCCTTTTCTTTAGACGCCACTGCCTCTCACATATCCCCGTCTGAGCCTCAGCAGCTCCTCAAAACACTTATTTCTGTGATGCTCCTGAAGCTGTTCAGAACTTACTTTCAGCCAGAGACAGAATCCGCAAGTGGAAAATCACCTCTGGACTTCATGTGTCCAAGACACTCCTGAGTGAGCTACTCCTGTCCTGTAGCACTTCTCTCCTTACCCTCCCACCACAACCCAGGGCATCTCTTCAGCCAACTGGGAGCAGTGAGCAAACAGTTAAAGTTTTGCTTCTCCACCCAGTGGTGGGTGTTGTCTGTGTCAGAAACAATATAAGAACAGTCGGAAGTTGCAGCTGGCAAGTAACATTTGGAGTAGCAGTCGTGGGGCATATAGATCTGGTGTGGACTGTCTTTTCCTGAGACTGTAAACACTTGTGCAGAATGTCCGAGAACAAGAAAAAAGGGAAAGGAAAGAGCAAAAAGAACAAAGAAGGGAAAAAAGGGGAAAGAGAACCTGACCCAGGAAAAGGTACTTCCCATTTTTAACAAATTTTACTTGAAGGAAGAAGAGAGAAGTCAGCAGGAAAGTACTTGTGGGTTGCATGTGGGTCCAAATGCCAGGGACTGTTTGCCAGGCGAGTGTGCAAATCTCTGCATCTCATTCATATTTTGTGCTGGTATAGGTCTGCTTTTGTTATAGGTCTGCTTTCTTCTTCATCTTCTCTCTTTCTTTTCCCTTTTTTTTCTTTTTGTTTTTTTTTTATTTTTGTTTGTTTGTTTGTTTTTGTGGTTTTTTTTTTTGTTTAAATACCCAAAGCCCCAAGTATTCAGGGCAATAAACAGCAGTACTCGGCTCCTGTCATGGTGATGTGGGAATTGAAGGGGTTTGTGCTAAATCTCTGGGGGTTCTGATGTGTTGTGATTTGCTGTTTGGTTGGTTTGGTGCTTGCTTCATCCTGAGGTAAATATCAAAAGCCATTATTTTCGGGGATCGCAGGGACTGTTCCCTGAGACAGACCAACTCTCAGAGATCAGATTTAAGTAGTAGCCTCACTTTTCGAGGTAACTGCATTGACTTGTAGTGAAAGACACGTGGACTCTTTGCTGATATTCTCATTCCTGAAATCAGGCTGTTCTTTAGAGGGGATCTGACTGTTCCTTGCTGACTGAGCAAGGCAATATTGATGATATTGCCAGGATTAAATGTTTTAACTGATATAGTTTGATTCCTGAGTACATGGGTAGTGCAAGAACTGTCTTGGAAAGACAGAGAAGATTTGGTGGTAATGCAGCCCAGTGTAATTCCTTTCTCTCATGGTATCAGGGAGGGATTATCCCAGGCTGTGTCTTATCTGTGGTTTATCTGGAAATGCATTCAGAGAGAGCGGCCACTCTGTCAGACTGTGTGTTTTATCAGTGTTAAAAGAGGCCACAAGCTGGACCAGGTCCTGCTCTGAGTCTGTCAGCATAGCTCTTGCTGGATGCAGTTCTGCTCTTGGTGCTGCTGCCGTGACGCGAGTGACTGCTCTTGACCTGAACAGGTTTGTCTCGGCTTCCCCCCCTCCCGGCATCACTGGTGGCAGGATTTGCCCTTTCCTTTGTCATCCCTTTATTCTGAGCACGGGGACCACCACCCTGCCGTGCCCAGGCCAGGGGGTTCTCCACCAGCTCTGCCCCGAGCTGCCGGGGTGGCAGCGAGTGCTGATGCCATGGGCAGGCTGACCTCATGCGTGCTCTCCTGCTTGTGACATCAGAACAGAGCTGCTGCTGGGGGGTCTGGGAGGAGGCTTTTGGGATACCTTCAGGACTGGGAGCTTGAAACCACCAAGCAGAGGCAACAGCTGCTTGAAGATGACTGGCTCTGCCCAAGGGGCTCGGGAGGGTGCAGGGCTTGTGGGCTCTCTCAAGCCATCATCAGGGTCACCTTGACCCTGCCTCTGAAATGCACAGAGGGGACAGGGCAGCGCCTGCATCTTCTGTGCTGGGAATAGGATGGAGCGGTTGGTAGGACTGGGAGGCACAACAGGGATGTGGGGCAGGCTGGCACTGCTGAGGGAGCAGCCACCTGCCTTGAGAAAAGGACCAGGAGTGAGCTGAGGGGTCAGACCACACTCTGTTTTCTAGTGCCACATCAAAGCCCTGCAGTAGCTCACTGCCCTACAGGGAACATGGAAAGACCCTTTACTTGTAGTTACTCATGCTGACAACCTGGTCCTCGGCTGAGACACATTGTCAGGATGTTTTATCACATATAAATCCCGCAACTGGACACCTTGGCCAGAGCGCAAACCCCCTTTCTCTCTACTAATTGATCCAGAGCAGAACAGGGGATGCTTACATTGATCATTGGGGATGATTGCATTGATCAGCTGGTGGAGTCACCATCCCTGGAGGTGTTCAAGGAATGACTGGATGTGGCACTTAGTGCTGGTCTAGTTGACAAGGTGTTAATTGGTCAAAGGTTGGACTCGATGATCTTAGAGGTCTTTTTTGACCTAAGAGATTCTATGATTCCATCATCCTGTCTGTACCTCAGCCAAAGAAATGAAAGGTTCTGTGTTTGACTTGGACAGGATGAACACCATCCTTTTATTTTGTTCCCTGGTAACCAGATTTCTCAGATCCAGGTTGCTTGTTTGCCCTGTATTGCTGCTGATGTTGCCCACTGTTTGCTCTGTGGGTCCATTAAAGGAAGACACTTTGCCCCCCTGAATCAAATCCCACTTTGGATTGGGTTGGTTGGGCTTGGTGGAACCTATGAGCATGTTCTCCAGCCATGAGTCACCCTTGCCATGTGGTCTAAGAGGCACCACAGCAATGGTTCCCTAACAGAACCTTTGGAAGTGAGGAGTTCCTCCTCCAATCACTTCTGAACTGATGTCACAGTGCTGGTACACAGACCCTCACTCTGGGAAGTAGATTATCCTGTGGACTGTTTCTTCAGCTTGTGGCTGGACCTCAGACTGCCTCTCCAGCATACTCAGGCTGATGCAAAAACCCAGCCCTGGCACACATCAGGCAACTGGCAGGGCATTGCCTGGGGAGTTCGTGTTCTCTGTTTTCCCAGGCTGTGGAATTTCCGAGCAAACGGGGTGTGCTGACCTTTCTGAAACCAGGAGGCAGAAGAAGGACCTGCAAAAGTCTTGCTCAGGTTCTAGGGAGATCTGGACAGGAACACTTGCTTGATTCTCTGTGCAGGGGAGACTGAGGGAATGATAACAGTATGCAAAGTCTTCCTCCTTCATACTGTGTTCCTGAGCAGTCTCTGGCTGCTTGAGCGCCAAACTTTGATACCTGTGACAGTCTGACAGTCTTGATCTACCCTTGTGCTCATAGGTGTCTGCTTGGGAAATTACCCTCGGACATCTTTTTGGGGTGTGCTCTGTAGAGAGCTCCAGGACAGCTCTGGCACTGAAAAAGACTCGCTCTGACTTCCAGAGGTGATCTTCCAACCCTGCCAGCTGCCCTGGGGGTAAAGCCCTTCACTGCCAGTGAATCAGAGCAGCAGAAAAACCTCTGGAAGGAAGAGAGAGCTGAAACAGTAGTTTCAGGAAAGAGCATCCATGTGCCACAGGGTGTGCTAGATTTCCCCTGAGGTCTCTCAAACTCAGGGGAGGAGAGGATTCTTCTTCCAGTGCGGCTTTTAACACAATTGTTTTGGCTTCTGTGAACGTGTAAAAGAGGATTGCTGATCTCATGTGAAGTGCTAGCTTTGTTCTGAGGACAGGGGCTATCTTTACCCCGAACTCATGGTTTTATGCCTCTAGTGATGCAGCTGTCCTAAAGTGAGTGCCTTGGCTACAGCTCTAGCCAGTGGAAAAGCCTGGGAAGGCCTCCAGAGGGAGATGGTGTCCACCTATGAAGACGAACCATCAGGATCCCTCGTTTAGATGTTTATGACATGCACTGAAAAATAGGCAGCCCATGTCCCACCCAGCACACGTGGAGGGCACACCCTGCAGGGACTACGTGAGCTGCGGGATGTAGGAACAGACCCACAAATTAATGTAAAATGCTCCCACAATGCTGGCAAAGTTCAGGTCTGGGAGAGAACTTCCTCACAGCAGAAGTGGATGGCGTGGGGCAATCAAAGTCATGACATTGAGGCAAGACCAGGAGTGTAAGAGGAACTGCCCTGGCACATTTTGAAAGATTTGGGGTGGACTTTGGGGAAGTGGGACAAATGGACCAGAGGCAACCCCAAAGTTAAGAGCAGGGTTGAGCAGAGCTGTGGCAGGGGATTAGGAGGCCAGTGCACAGGTATCACTGCATGACAGGCAGAGGAGAGGCAAAAGGGTGGGAGGAAGCCTTCATAGCGGGGTAGGTGAGAAGCAAGTTAAAAAGGGTCTGTGTTTCATCTCCACTTCCATGAGGTTGCTTGGGTAGAAAAGACTAGAGAAATGTAAAGCATTTGGTTGGTTAAATTCTCCAGCAATTCCAGGCATTCTCTCTTATTTTTATTTGGCGTTGAGGAAAACATTGCGTGTGCTTAAGGTTTCTGTTGTTCGTGCTAACAAGCTGGCAGCACAGGGATTGTGCTTTCTCTTGGACTGCCCATGGCAATTGCTAATGCTGGAAAACTACTCAGAGAGCAGGTGAAGACTCTCTGCAGAGTATCTCATGTTTCAATAGGAACCGGCTTGACCTCAGTTCCCAAATGAGTCAGGACTTGGTAAAAGGTTGTGCAGAGGGGTATTGCAATTCAAGGAGGAAGGTGTTCCTGGGCGAGAGCCAGCGGTGGGATTGCAGCAAAAGCAGGGGCACATTGGCCAGGTCTACCAGCCTGGGATGCTTTAGAGTGCTGCCACATTCACATAGAGTTTGGAGAGGGACGTGGAAGTCCCCTGCAGATGCTGCAGGCTGTGTGGTGGAAGCTCATTCTGTTGGAGATACTCAACAGCAGTGCAACCAAAACAGCTCCTTCACTGCTGGCCAAGGCACCTCTGTGTGAGCTGTGTCCACGTTGCAGGATGAACATGATTTGTTCTTAGTCTTCTGCTCACAGGAAAGATTCCAGTTCTAAGGAACTCATAGCCAAAAGGTCTGTTTACAAGAAGGATAACCCACAGCGGATATCCTACAGTAGCACTTCTGTTTTCTATAAACACCCGGGCACACAAGGTACCAGATGTCAGCTGTGCTCCAGGATCTGTCCACATCCATGTTTTCACTAGACCATTTCCACTGGCTAAATCCATGGACTGGTGTTCCATGTGGCTCAGCACACGCATGTGGCCAGTTACCACGCACTGGAGAACGTGCAGGAACTTGCTCAGCTTTGGGAACAGGGGGGGTCTGACTCACAAGCTCCAGTGATTCATGCTGGGTTAAAGGAAGAGTTTGTATGTCCCAGCTGCTTTCTGGTCTTTCCCAGAGCTCTACTGAAGGAGGGATTGAACAGGGCATGCAGCTCTGTTCCTCCACTGCCCATGGCTCACAGTGTCAGTTGTTAATACAAAGAGGACAGTTATGGGACAGAGACCCAGAAGGGTTGAGGAGTATCCCATCTCTCCATTCAGGCAGACTACAGGGCTAGAAACGCCTGGCAGAGAGGCAGGATGGAGCAGAACTCTACATTAGTAAGTAATCCCACTGTGAATCGAAAAGCTGGTGAGTCAGCGCCCTGGGCATCCCGTTTTCAATCACTTTTTGGAGGTGAGTGTAAGTAACCTGGGAAAGGCAGTCCCTGGCAAGAGGAGGAACATCTGGAGAGGGGCTGAGCACAGCCTGGCTGCCGACCTTGGAGGTCACGCGCTCGGCTCATTCTCCTGCCTTGTTAATGTGATGGGCTCCAGCTGCAATGCAGCTAAAGGAAAGCTGTGCTGCCATGAGCAGCCTGGCTCTGTCATCCTTCCTCCTGCATCTGGCCTGCCAGCCTCCTGCCCTGAGTGCTGCCCTGATCCCCAGTCTTGGCTCAGTGCTGAGCTCTAATGCGACTGCAGCTGAAAACCGGCTGGAGAAGGCAGGATGAGACCAGGGCAGGGTGAATGTGTGGACCTACATCTCACTTCTTCTGAGGCAGAGAGAGGTGGGGAGAGTCTCCTGTTCCTCTGAGCCCTTCTCATTTTCCCTTGGCCTCCAATGAATGCTTTCAGGTGCATAAGAGGGGATGTTCAGCGTGAGGGTTGTATGATCCCACGCCTTTTCCAGTGCCTGGGAGCTCTGTTACTCCAGGGCCATGCTCTTGCAGTATGCAGTGAGTGGAGCTTTGGATAACACATGGCTCCTGCTGGAGTGTGCTTGTTTTCTTCTGGGAGAAAAGCTCCATGAAAACTCCAGTGTCTCTTGAGAAGAACTTGAAGAAATTAAGCTCAAGAGCAGCTGAAATGAAGCTCATGAGCAGGGCCCTAAATCCAGGCTGTTTCCTTTGCCTGAGAAGTCACAGGACTGCAAAGTCCCAGTAAAAGTTGGATGTCTGTGCTGGGGACAGTGTTCAGGGCAGAGGCCGTGAGGTAACCTGGAGTTTTCCTTTGGGAAAGGTGCATCTGTGTCACTGAGGATGAGGCTGGAGGCAGTGGAAAGCTGGGTGGGAGCCCTGCACCACTCCTGGTTCTCCCGGAGCTCCCTCAGTGCTGTGTCAGGCTCCTTGCCCTGGTTCCTGTCAGCTCGTGCTGTCCTGGGGGCTCGTCACGGCTGGTCACCCGCGGCTGATCCGGCGGCACCGCTGAGGTGCAGGGATGAGCTGGCAGAGGAGGTGCTTGGGGAGGGCGAAGGCCTCTCCAGCTGGGCTGGAGCTCGGACATGCATCACCTGCTGCACTGACCTCCTCTCTGGGGCAGGATAACAGAACTCACATGACTGGGTAATGGGACTCTGCCCAAGAGGGAAGCTCTCACTGGACCCACGAGGGGCTGGTTGGAGCAAAACTGTCAGTTCCCTCAACTTCCAGAGCAGGGTGAGATGTGCATGGCCTCCTGGTCGAGTCACAGTCCTGGCTCTGGTGCTGTGCCCCAGGCAGCAAACGATGTTTGAACCAACGTGACCTGGGGTGGTCTCCTCTCTGACAAGGGCAGCTCAGTGTTGTTGCATTTTTGTTTTAAATCGTAACAACAAATACAAGAGATAATGGTAAAATTTAAACATTTTAGGTAATTAATAACTCTGGTATTTAGGCTTGGCAGACTCAGTCATCAGTCCTTTTAAAGGATTTTAGTTCAGGCATGTCTGGAAGGCAAGAGCTCCTCAATATGAGGGAGAGGTGCTTTGCAGAGGAGATCAATAAGCCCCACGAGGCTGTCTCCATGCAGTAATGGTGTGATCAAACTTCTGAGGAGTCTGGTGGTCCTGGAACTCTTCTACAGCTTGTCTCATCCTTAAATTTTTGACTACACATGGAAGTCAAAGCCCAGTTTTCCTTGCTAAATTTTTATCTGTGGTGAGGGTAGGGAGGAAAAGGGAAACACATTTACTCTCCAAGTCTGACATTTGGGAGCTGGCAGCTCAGAAAGACAGCCACAAATGTGTGAGATGGACAGAAAAAGTATTCTTTAGGGAAGCAGTGAAACTTTATTTTACCTTAAAACTACACTAAAGTCAGGTGCTTTAGTGTTTTCTTTTGTTTTGTTTTTTTTTTTCCTAAAAAAAGAACACCCCAAAAATTTGAAACAGATTTCGTACATCATTGGCCAATGTTTGGAAGCCCTTCAGAGAAACTTCTTTTTGGTGTCAGAATTTGCACACTTGCTTAATTTGAGGGTAAAATCAGGTTGAAATCCATCAGCCAGGTTCTCAGCAGATGTTCCTCTGACCCATCTCCTCCGGCTTTGTTGGTGTGATATGTACCAGGTGAGCATCCAACCCTCTGGCTTTCAACAGCTTTTTGATTTGAAGGCTGGAACTTTATTTCACTCCAAAACTGTGTGTGTGTACATGTGTACATATGTTTGTGCTCACATGACTTTTTTTATTCCACTTTGAAGTCCGTGGCACTTCTCAAGAATTCCCTGGTCCCTGATGCGCTCCAGCCCTCTGGGGGTGTGGAGATGTAATTTTGGCTATAACACTACTCTGGCAGAGCTTTTTCTGACCCCAATGCTCCTTGTGTGGTTCTTGTACATCTCTTCCTTGAGTCAGACCATCGACAAAACTTCCATGCTCAGCGTATACATCTCGGGTGAAAGCAAACCAAAAGAGCTCTTTGTGTTCCAGCTGGTTCCCACCCTTCAGCTTGACCCAAGTATTCCCTGAGAGAACTCTCCTTGCTCTGGGGGCAAACTGGTCTCACTCCAGGAGTAGTGCAATCGTGGCTTTGTGGAGTCTACTCAGAGCACCTGGTGTTGGCCAAATTCATAATGTGAGAAGGCAGATCAAATGAGCTCAGGCCCCAGCAGGGAACTGGTTGTTGTTGCTCTTGGGAGACAACGGGCCAGGGAACTGAGGCAAAGGTGCTCCCCTGAACCTGTCCATGTGCCCCCTGCCTGCACTGCATGTGTGTTCAGGTGCCTGTCTCCTGTGCCCATTTCCAGCTCAGGTGAGTGGGGCAGGGCTGGCAGAGAGGAATGTGGAGTTTGGGCCAGGCAGAGGGAGGGAGGATCTTCCAGCTGCAAGCACAGTCCTTCTGCACACAAGGTAACCAGCTTCAGCTGTGCCCGTGCTAACTTGCTGCTCTCTGCAGGAGGGAAACCTCAGCTACACTACAAAGCAAAAAAAAACAACCCACCTGCCTGACTTCCATTGCAAAGCTTGGAAGCAAAAGGAATACCGGGGGGGGGAAAAGGCTTGGAGACATCCCAATGGCTACTGCTGTGGGTTAGTTGCTCACTTTTGGGTAGAGCTGGCAGTGCAAGGCAGGCTTTCCTCAGCCAGCAGGTTTGCAGAGCCAGCCTGTCCTGCTCCTGTGCCTGCTCTGTGATGCCATCACCGATGGACACGGCAGCACCAGCTCTGCCTCCCACCAGATCCCAGCGCTGGGCTCTGCCACGAGCAGAATGAGCTGCCGTGAATCTTGGTTACCTGAAAAGGACTGAGGTGTTAAAGTGGTTCAGATCCAGAAAGCCTTGCTAACGGGTCCCAGGTCCATGGTGGAGGTGCTGGAGCAGCGCAGGATGTCTTTCCAAGGCCAGGAGTCTCCCTGGTCGCTGCTGCCCAGGGTGCAGTTTGTTTCCCTTGCGGAGATCACACGTGTTTCATCTGCTCGTTCAGGCTTTTGCCTGAAGGGCAAGGACAAGGAATGCAATGAACCTCTCCTTGGCATGGAAGTGTATTTTGCTTCACGTTTGTCAATAAATGAGATTAGCTTTCTGTACTTGTGCTGAGAGGCTGCGTGAGAGGCACGTTTAATGAATTCTAAAATAAACTCTCTTGCTCGCTGTGGGGCAACAAACACAGCTAAAACTTGCATCTCAGAAGAGATCCTGACATTGCAGAGATGCCAGTTATATGATCAAGCAAAAGAGAGTCAGCCCAAACCAGAAATTACCCTGGATCTCACATGAAATAATGACTCAGTACCAAAAGTATTGTGTGTATGATAATGTCCATGCTGCTTCTCTACTTGGAAGAATATTTCCCACTCAGTCCTGGGTTACCTCTCCCAGTCCTTCCAGGATTGAGTAGTCTTTGTTCAGAATCTGAACCTTTTCCCCTAAAAAGATCATCTTAGGATGATGGAGGCAGCATGAATTGCCTATTTCTGGGTGTCCTTCCCACTGCCCACCCTGATGAGCCCTGGACATTTCCCTTCAATCCAGCAGGGCAAGTGAGACCATTTAGGAATAAGGAAACCTCTCTGCTGTCTGAACTGGATGCATCTGGATCAAGGGAGAGACCTGGTAAACTCCTGGGTATCAGAAGAAGAAATGTGAATGGATTTCAGGAGGGACATCTTGAATCATAGAATTTCAGGATGGTTTGGGTTGGAAGGGACAATAAAGCTCTTGTTCCATCCCCCTGCCATGGGCAAGGACACCTTCCACTAGCCCAGGTTGCTCCAAGCCCTGTCCAACCCGGCCTTGGACACTTCCAGGGATGGGGCAGCCACAGCTTCTCTGGGCAACCTGTGCCAGGGCCTCCCCACCCTCACAGGGAAGAATTTCTTCCCAATATTGACTCTAAACCCACTCTCTTTCAGTTTAAAGACATTTCCCCTTGTCCTATCAAATATCTTGGTAAACATGTTGGTAGTTGGGGGAGAAAATGGTAAAAATCCGGAGGAATTGTTGCAGATCCTGGTTAAATGAACACAGGGCTGGAGGTGAAGGACACCATCCCATGCTGTGGTGACACCCATCCTGCACTGCCCCTTCCTGACCAATGAGGCTGAGGATCTGACTCAGCTTTCCTGATTCATGATTGTGCACTTTCAGGTATGAGGGTGAAGGGATTTGTTGATAACCAGAGAAAATCTGCCAAGTGAAAAAGGTTGTTATGGGTAAGTGGTCCTTGCTCTCTGGCCTGATGTCTGCCCTGTGCTCAGGGAAGAGCACTGGTACTCAGACACATCCTGAGCCAGCTTTGCTCTTGGATACCAGTGTTGGTAAAGCAGCAGTAAAGGCAGGGTGCAATTCCGGGCTCTCAGCTCATTTGTCAAGGAGGGTTCAGGGGTGCTGATCTGCCCTGCTGATGACAATGTAGGTGCTGCAGACCCTGCCCATGGCAAGTGACCTTGGCTTCCACAGGCCTCCCAAACTTTAATTGTTTTCAATAATACTTCTAACTCTTCTCCTGGCACTGTCCCAGGTGTAAGAGTGCCCTCCCAAGTCTGCAGACAAGCAGATGCAATGCTGCTCTTGTTGCTTAGGGCTTTCCTAAGCTGCAGTTCAGGGAATTAGTCCTTTTTGTGGTTAAGCTTATCCATTTTACCTGCTGCTAATAGGCAGAAGAGAAAGCAGGAGTGGCATAAAAATGCTGTGCAGTGGAAATGATTACAGCTTTCAAAACCACCTCTGTCCACGTAGCATGTCTTTGGTTGGTTGTTTGGATTATTAGCGCTTCTGGAGAGGTTTCCTTGTCTCTCCTATATTTAGAAAATGTGGGCAGGCCATGCAATTTTAAGAAGCAGCCTTGTGTTGGCAGGGCCACTGCTCATTTCATGTGTTGTAACATCTTGTGTTGGTAATGTTTTGAGTCGGTGTTTGAGGGAGATGGTGTTAGTCACAGCTCTGGTTTTCTTATGGGTTTAGGTAGGTGTCTTGTTCATTTGGGGGGCTTAGAAGGGAAGAAAGAAGAAGTTCATAATCTGACACACTGCCAGCAGTTTTGGTTTAATTGCCAGAACTGTGATAATCTGGTATTTCCCGTAAAGCCCCAGGTGTTGAACTTGCCTTATTTTCTGGGACTCTCCAACTTCTCTTATCCTTTGTCACTGCAGGACAGAGCCAGGGAGTGTGTTCTTTCTGGGCCCCAAACATTCACAATATCAAAGGTAATAGCAAGCCTCAAACACACCTCTGGGTGGAAATCTCCTTCTGTTTAATTTGCGATCACCATTCTGGAGAAGGAGAAGACTCACGATTGCCGAGTGAGCGGAGCTGCGTGTGTGTCATCTGTCTGTCCTCCGTTCCGCTTCTTCTCTTCCTGGTCTTTTTTTGCAGGTCAGAGGAGACACTGAGCGACTGTTGTACATATTTACTGTCTTCTCCGGGGATGGAGAGCCCCGTGTCTCTGCCCCTGCCCCCTCTCTTCTGCCGCATGCAACTGCAGCACTGGGGCTCTGCCCTCAGAGTGGTTTGGGTGCTTCCCCCAGCAGCGGCGTTTTTCTGCGCTGGAGCCTCGGGGCTTGTCTGCACAGGGAGGCTCTTGCAAAACATGCTTGGCCTAGGGTGTGAATTTAAAGGGAAAGAACTGCTCTGCACCAGAGTCCTGCCTTAAGCCCTCTGATTCTGCAGAAAAATGCTGGTGTTTTTAACTGTCTGGACTTGGTGGAACAGCTGCGCTCGAGCCGAGCAGCCAAGGGCTGCTGTGGCAGCTCTGAGCCGGCCTTGGGTTAGCACAGTGTAGGAGGTGAGGGGTTGGGAGGTGGAGGCTTGTTCCCTCAAAGCTCCCTGTGTACCCAGAAAAGGGGGACCCTTCAGAACAGAGCCTGCCTTAGGGGTTCTTGGTACCCTCTGGATAAGCCATACTGAACAGAGAGGCTGCACAGACCAGCCTGAGTTGACAGTCCCCCTTCCTGAGGATTGGGTCTGGATTAGCTGCTCGAGTCCAAACCTGTCAGAGCAGCCTGAGACTCAACTCAGTGAGTTGCCCTGAGTCAGCAGGCCTTCTGTGGTCCATAGGAGCCATTGGAGTGCTGTGGTGGGGGCTGTGGGAGGTGTCTCAAGCTGTGGTGTTTTGCTATGGTCCTCACTGAGCTGTGGGACTGGCCAGCTCTGCTGTCATCTGTGTCCCTGCCATGCCAGAGCATGAAATGTCCTGAAGCCTTCTCCTCCAATCTGCCCCTCCAGCACTGTCTCAGCCAAACCTGAGATGCTGGGAAATGGTCCTATGGGGACCAACTGAAGGTGGTCCATGGGTGGATTGTGCCTGTTGAGCTGTGATCAGAGGCATGGGCGTGGTCCCCATCCCAAATCCTGGTGGTGGATGGAAGTCCTTTGCATTTGGGAGGGGAAAAGGGACCCTGAAACAGCTTGCACGCCACAGCATTGAAACCTGAGGTCTCTGAAAGGACAAGGGACACTGTGACACTGCAGAAAATCACATAAATGAAGCATTCTCTGTCTCTGCTGAGTCCAAAGGTGGAAGCCCAAGCATCCCAGGCTGCTCCCAGCCGGTTTCATTCGGTCCATCAGCAGCCCCTGGAAGTTGTTGTCACCGCAGTCACTGAAGGCAAGAGCATAGCAGGGCTGGCAGAAAGGCAGACATTTACATGAGGCATAGGCATACTGTCAGCTGGGTAAACTCGGCAAAAATGCACGTGGGGGTTTCTGTGCCTCTGGGCACCAGGGCAGGAAACCAGCTCTGTCCATGAGAGAATGCAGAAGACTTCCCCACTGGGAAGTATTCAAAAGGAGTAAGTGATACTTGCTCCCATGAACTGGAGGGCCCTGTCTAGCAAGAAGCTGGTCAGACCCGACGTGGCAGCCTCTCCACAGCCTGGTGGTCTTCCCTGGCTGCTTTCTGTGCCTGTCACGAGTCCCCATGTGTCACCGAAGCCTTCCCCTGTTCTTCGCTGCTGGAGTTGCCCTGCTAACAGAGCTGGCTGCTTGAGGACTCATCAGGGCTGAAATGATTTATTCCTCAGCCATTTATTGCAAATGAACCACTGGAAGGCTTTCAAAAGCCATCTTCTCTTGACCTAAGTTCAGCTGAATGTTTTAGCACCATCAGCTTTACATAACAAGCCAGTAGAGGGGAATTCTGGGAGAATAAAGTTTATGTTGATAAACAGTCCTTGCTGATCAGGATCTCCCTCTCAAAGTTGGTTATTCACTGAGGTAATCAGGAATTACAAGCCAACTGCCCCAGAAAAATTTTATGCCTTGTCTGTTCACTCTGGGTGTCTGATAAAATCCCCAGATATCATATGACAGTATTTAGATTTTAGTGAAATCTCTTGATAGAGCCCTAGAATCCCAAATTAATTCCAGTTGGTAGGGACAGGAGAGCATCACATGGGCTGAGAACTGGGTGGGGAGGACCATGAACAATGGATTAGGATAAACAGCAGTGTGTCGAATTGTCAGGGGAGTGAAGGAGAGCCCAGCCTTGGGAGATAAAGTGGTGCCAATTGCTGCCCTCCATGGTGAGCCCCACAGAGTTAACCTCTGCTGCATCTCCTTGGGCTCCTACAGCAATTCCAGGGAGTCCCTGAGGGCACTTAGGAAGTGGGATCTGTTCATTGTCAGTTACCTGGGAAGGTTTTTTCAGAATATCCTTCTTGGGCCAGGGCTGCCCTGTGATCCTGTCTGAGGTGTCCACTCAGCCTTTGTTCGTGTTCACAAAGATGCTTCCAGTTAACCTGCTGATATTTTGTCCAGATATTTATTTACCACCCAATTGCAAAGGGAGGGTTGCCAGCTGAAAAATGAGATGAGAAGCATAATAGGGTAGTCTGTGCTTGACTGTGATATTCCATCTTCATGGTCCCCTGGCTTAGGGTGAGAGCCAGGTAACCATTAGAAAAGCGGATTTGGGATGGATCCTTCATCTGTACATGTGTGGGAGTCCTGTAACTACAAAATCTGGGATGGATCCTTCCTTTGTATGTGTACAGGGGTCCTGTAACCACAAAATCTGGTGGTTGACCTTCCTCTGTACGTATACAAGGCTCCTGTAACTACAAAATCTGGGGTGGATCCTTCCTTTGTATGTGTGTGGGGTTCCTGTAATTACAAAATCTGCAGTGGATCTTTCCTCTGTACATGTGCAGGGCTCCTGTGGCTACAAGAAGCATCAATTAGATGAGGAGAAAGGTTTTCTTCTTTGCAGGAACAGGCAGAGCAGGAGGGTGATGAGCAGCCACCTTTCATGGTGTGGATACCAGTGGAAGCTCAGCTTTACATCCTGAAGACAGGGGGAAAGTGTGACCACACAGTCAGAGAACCTCAAAGCAGCATTAAAGTGTCTCTGAGCTGTGTGTGTGATAGTGGAGATCCTGATTCTCCATCTCAAACTGGCAGAAAACCAGCAAAGCAGCACCAATGTTCAGGTGTCTGCCTGAGGGGGTGACTCAGGCCCCCTTGGTTTCGCTGCTGGGAGCTCTTAAGTGAGATGTGGGAGGCAGTCAGCATCTCCAGAAATGAAAGGAGGGGGAGGCTGGGACTTAAGAGTGACGTTCAAGGTTTTCAAGATCATTGATTTTGCAAAGGAAAGAAAAAATCCTCCACCTCGCAGCCAAGGTGAATTGAGACAGGAAGGACAAAGATGAGCGATTTTGGTTCCCTGTGGTTGGTGGCATGGCTGGCATGGGCAAGGAGAAGAAAACAGAAAGGAGGGGCAGCATAGAGCACTGGAAGACAAAAGGAGAATCTTTGGAATGATGGAACATCACTTTTGCATCTGGGGACCAGAAGAGCCTCACAGGTCTCAACAGCTGAGAGCGTGACTGGGTTCCCCATCTCAGCTAACTGTGCCCTGCACTGCCAGCCTTTCTGGCAGGGACCCTGGACCTTTTCCCAGGAGGAATCAGCTGTCACCTGTTGGTGAGGCTGTGAGTTTGGGATCAGGTATATCCTTGAAATCACCCAGGCCTTGGGGTTCTCTGTGTAATGTGTAGTATGAGGTTGGTTGTGTGTCCTGATGTTGGTGAGTTGGATGGATGTTGCAGATCCCCCCTCAGGGCAGGGATGTGGTCTGCTCAACTTCTGAAGGGTTTTTCCGAGCTTATTCTTATAATCCTGTGATTTGTTATCCCCTGAACATTGTGTTTGGGCCTTTCCAGGGTGGTTCTGTAGACACAGAGATCCAGCCAGGCCTTTCAAGGGCAGTTCCTCAGCACCACTACACTTTCTACGCATTTATCAGAAAGGATGTCACATACCTGGGGCATTTACACTGAGGGTTTCCTACAAAAATGTTTCCCAGCAGAGGAGACCTCACTCTTGCCATCAGGTTTTCATAGTGTGCCTCAGTCCCCTGTACATCCCTTTTTGGGTTCTGGGTGGTTGCATTTCCCTGCATGGGGGTGTTCAAGGATGGCCAGGGGAGATGGTGAGGGGAGGGCAGTGGCAGTGCAGAAGTGAAGGAGCAGCTCTGGAGGAATTTTGCTCCAGTTGGAGTGTCTGGGCAGAAACCCTACTTACTTGTCCAGCTCCACTGCTTCCTTGCTTTTCCTTGCCACTCCTATGTGGAGATGAGAACCCTCCACACTTATAATCACAAGGTGAAACTCACATTGTGCCCTGCCTTTTCTCAGGTCTTCCTTGGATCACAAGCTCCTTCCGCTTGTTGTCACTGCTGCTTAAAATTGGCATTTGTGGTGGCATCCAGAGGTCCCGGCTGCAGCATTGTTCCCCTTGTGCTATTCACAGCACAGAGTCATAACAAGAGCCAGTCCCTGCCCCAAATATATTAAGTGGGATCTTTGAGAGAGGAAATGGAAGCGCAGAGAAGGGATGTGAATTGTCCCACTTTGCGCAACATTTCTGGGATAAAACCCAGCACTATTAATAGCCTTTTGCTCAACAACCATCTTTTGTGCAGAACTCTGGTTTTCACCTTAAGTTGTTTGTGTTGTGCAGGATCTGCTGCCTAGTTTGGTGAAATTTCCCGCTTCGTGACCTACAACTAAACGTGAAAAAAGTCTAGTAAACCCCTGTCCAGTTTGAACTGGCAATAACCTTCCTGCTTGGGCCACCACCATGTTGCCTGTTGTCTCTTCTTCACCCACATTTTGCTGCTGCATCGTTGGTCTTTGTTTTTGGTTGCTCGTGTTCTGCAATAGATTCTAGAAAATTACTTGTGTCACACCTTCCTGTGCTGTTCTTCCCTAAATTCTTCTGTGGAGTATCTGGAGAGTGAGCAAGGGTTGACTCACATCACAAAGTCAAATTTGCTTTACCTTCCTTTTCACTTGAATGAATATTCTATAAAGTGATCTTTCTGTTTGTGGAAGCAGAAACTGTTGATTAAATTTTAACGAAGAGTCACAGGAAGCAAATTTTAAAATTGCAACTGTATGTTTGTGATAATAAGAGCTCTGTCACTGCTGTCAGGGGCTAGAATTGATGCAGGCCACAAAATCTCTTTATCCAACCCAAATGAGCCAGAGTTGCTTGATTTCTTTTTTTTTTTCAAACAACAAGCCACAAACTGCTCATGAGCAATTTACAAGCCAAAAATTAGCCAGGATGGCTTTCCAGAGAATAGTTCTGAAAGAGACTGCAATAAAGCAATATTCAAATATAAAACGAGGGAAAATAAGGATAAAAAAATTAATCAGGAAGAGCTGACATCCTTGAGACTCCTGGCAGCTGTAAATCAGCTTGGTTGGGGGACATTTCAGTGGAAGCCACCCATCGCTGTGCTCCAGTGGGGGTCCGGAGCTAGTGAGAACAATGCTGGGAAGCCGCGCTCTGGACAAGGCAGGAGACACGCTGTGTTAGTGTCTCCACTGGGCAGTGCCCAGAGTCCCAAACGGAATTTACAGCTCGAGCTGCTTCCCTGCAGCCCACGGAGGAGGAGGGTGGCCCTTCTCCGCAGGGCTCGGGCCAGGGGGTCTCTTGTGTGTCGTGTTCTCCTCTGCAAAGGTCCCACGGAGAGGTGGGAAGGGGGCAGAGGATGCTCCCACTGCTCCAGCACACACCGGGGCGTTGGGACAGTGTTATGGTACAGGATGGTAATTCCATCCACACTTGGTGGGGTTTGGGCCTGTGTGTATCTGGCTGCCGTGGAAAAGCTGTCTCAGGGATGATCTTTAGTTTCTTTCCTGTGTTTGGATGAAAAACAGACCTGCGGTCACTTCTGGTACCAGTGCTTTAAAGCCTTTCTTCTACTAACAGCAGAACTTTTAATCTTTCTAATATAACATTACAGAGAACAAACAAGTCTCTAATGCAAGCCCTGGAGTCTCTTGTGGGAAGATCCCGATAAAAACACGGCTTTCTGTTTTGGAAATACCCTCTGGTGGATTTGTCTCTCACCAGAGACAATGGTGAACTTTCAAAGTAAGCAGAGACATGGAAAAAAAATATTGTAATTAAGACTGCAAGTGGTTGGCTTTTGTCACGGAATGCTAGAGAATATTATTTTTATAGGTTAAAAAATTAAACATTCCCCCACCTCGCTGTTAGAGGCTGCTAATCAAATTTATTTGTCCCGACTCTAAAGTGCTTTCTGCTGTGAATCCCTGCTTTGTGTGGTGTTTCACCTGGCTGTGTGTGAAACACTGGGATGTCCTCTGGCCCCGTGGGAAGTTGAAATATTAAAACAATTTTGCCAGCTGGGCTGGCACATCTGACCTTCCCTTGACCTCTGGCTGCCCTGAATTAACATCTTTGTAACCGATCCCAAGTTTTTCTCATTTTCCCCTACTTGCTGATGTCAAGAGTGTTTAAAAACACTTGTTAAAACTGCCTCTCACTGTTAAGTCTGGTGGGTCAGGGAAGGAGGAGGATTCTGTGCTGGGATTGTGCTGGTGAGGGCTGGGATGACCAGTCCCTCCTCAGTGAGGAGCTGCAGACAGGGCTCTGTGGTTATGCTCTTCCTGACCTCAGACCTCACACCTCAGTAATTCATCCCCTCTGGGGTCCTCATCCTATTTAAATACAGAATATTGAGAGAGGAGGAAAGAGATGTCCAGAAGTGCTGTGCTGAAGCTGGGAGTACATCCCTGGCCCTCTGTATTCCATCTGACTGTAACGGGCACGAGCCAGGGCTGGGCAGGGAGAGAAAGGTTTGTGAGCTAAATCTGGCACCTCACTCAGAGACTTTGCCTCCTTTACCCATTTGCAGAATCCCATGTGCTGATTTAACTGAAGGACTTTGTGAGAGCGTTTGGGGTTTAGCTGTGTCCACACACCACAGTGGATCCTATTTTTGCAGGTTTACCTGAGTCACAGGATCATCATAGAACCATAGAATGGTTCGGGTTGGAAGGAAACTTTAATCTCGTCTCATTCCATCCCCCTGCCATGGACAGGGACACCTTCCACTAGCCCAGGTTGTTCCAAGCCCCGTCCAATCTGGCCTTGGACACTTCCAGGGATCCAGGGGCAGCCACAACTTCTCTGGGCAACCTGTGCCAGGGCCTCCCCACCCTCACAGAGAAGAATTTCTTCCTGCAATGCTCCATGATGGTCTGTCCTCCTGTCCTTGGGACAGCCCAGGCAGGGCAGGCTGTCTCTGATAAAAGAATTTCAGCTTCCCTTTAACTGAGCTTTCCTCCCCCGTGTTTTAAAGCAACACTTCTGTGATCCGTAAAGCTGTAAAACACCAAGTAGGTTTTCTTCATCACTCTCTAGAACCAATGATATTCCACTAATGGCCATTTACATCTGCAAATCCTTCCCTGCAACTTGAAACGCAACCCTCAGCATTGCCATGACGTAAGGGGTCTATATGTGGTTTCATGTACAGATTTCACAATAAACATTTAACAAAACAAGGGGGTTTTTTGCTAACTTAGATTGTTTTGTCTCCCGGGGTGAGGTTTTCAATCACTTTCCTTTAGTGATTGAAAGATGATGGATGCCACCCAGGTCTTTACCAGGGTACAAGGGCAAGTAATTTGTGCTTAGTGCTCAGTGACTGAGACAAAGGATTAATGTATTTTAAAGTTTTGGATGCTCCGGGTAATTCGTTTGTTGGCTGGCTCTGGACTGGCACTCCATGGCGTATGGGTGGGCAATTTTTCTAGCTGATTGTGAAGATAGAGATAAAGCTATATTTTATGAATTGCTGTTTCCAAGGTCATCTGGAAATTGAGCAGTTTATAAAACGTATCTTTGTTCAAAGATATATTTGATTATATAAAATATGATCCCAGAATCAATTGGGTACAAACAAGATGTTGCCTTTAGGGTTGAAAACACATTGTTAGAGGCATGAAGAGCAGAAATTGTCGCTGCTGTCTTTGTGTGGCTATTGTTTTTGGTCTTAATAGGAACAGAATGAATGACATTTTTCCACCAGACCACTTATGCTCAACTATACCTCCAGGACAACTTCCTGGCCAAAAATATTCAAAACAAACAAACACAATAGCAATTCTACTCCAATTACATTGTTTGCAAACCAGCTAGTGTTCATAGAGTACTAGGTTTGGCAAATCCAAGCACTTCAGCCCCTGGATTTTAATGTTGGATGTTTGTATGTGAATTATTTGTGGCTGTTGTGCCACTCAGGTGAGTGCTTGAGTGTCGATGTGTATGGGCACCTCCAGCATTGCTGCCTAGTCTGTGATAAAAGCATTTCCTAGCTGTCTTAACAATTTGGGTGAGAAACCTGGGCTTTGGGAAGACATCCCCTTGCCCAGTGGTCAGATGTTCATTGATTTCAATGGAGCTGAGATTTCAGCCTCGGGCTCTGCACCAAATCATACACCAATTTCAAAACTTTCACTGGAAAGAATAACTAAATTTTTAACTGTGGGAAAGAGAAAGGCAGAGGAGGAGGAATATATCAGTTGCTCTTACATATAAGTGGAGCCAGAATTTGTAAGAGGAAGGTGAACTTTCTGGCTTTCTGGCACCTTTTCATAGAATCAGAATCATTAACGTTGGAAACACCCTCTAAAATCCCATGGTTTGAGCTGCCAGAGGGATCCTATAGAGAGTAAACCTAAACCAGCAACTCTTATAACTTTCCAGTCAACTTTCTTTGGTGATGGGAATAGTCATGGAAGTACTGATTGTTGTAACTCACAGTTTTAAATACACATATAGTGCTGTGGATTGGTGTTGTACTGATTCCTCCTCCCTGAACAGAAGGCTACAGGAACCTGGTTAAGGAAAAAGAAACTTGCATGTTAGGGAAGATTGGAAGGAATAATACAGTTGTTCTGGCTCCAGCAAGGTTTCCACACTTCACTCCAACCCCGAGTCTGCAGATCTCAGTCTTTTCAGCATCTTCACGCTTCTAGTCATCTGTGTCCTTTCCACATCACTATCTGCCCTGTGAGTCAGCTGCGTGAATGTTCTCAGAAGACCCTCTGGGACCTGGAGGAGTGGTTCCCACATTGTCACACTTGTGTCTGTGGCTGTGGAAGTGGCACCTCTCCCAGGAGCACAACGATGAGCCTGTGACTCCTGCCGGTGTCCCTCTGTGGGAAGGGCACAGCAGCAAGGTGCCTGCCAGGCACAGAGTGCATCTCCCATGTCCTTGGAGAGCTTCGGGTTATCAACCTTGCTGAAGCCTGTTCTTTGCAGTTACTGCACAGTGGAGGTGAGATACAAATGCCCAACGTGAGCCTCAACATCTAGTGCTGGCTCTCATGGTGGAGTTCCTGCCATCTGAGGGTAGTGGGGCCCTGGCACAGGTTGTCCAGAGAAGCTGTGGCTGCTCCATCCCTGGAAGTGTCCAAGGCCAGGTTGGACGGGGCTTGGAGCAACCTGGGCTAGTGGAAGGTGCCCCTGCCCATGGCAGGGGGTTGGAATAAGATGAATTTAATGTCCCTTCCAACCCAAACCACTCTATGATTTTGTGATTCTGTGATCACTGATCACAGAGAAACATGTCTATTTGTTAATTAAAAGGCCTAATAGTGTCTACAGCAAAATGCTGCCCCTTGGAAATTTAAATTTGTTTACCTGGCATGTGCCCCTGCTCAGCACCCTGAGATCTGAGGGAGCTGCTGCAAATGCTGCCGTGAGAATGTCTGACCGTCCTTTTGGCATAAACGGAAACATAAGTTGCCTGAAGCATAAAGCACATTACAGATATTACATTATATTTAATATTCTGGGTTTGGAGCCTGTAGTTACGCACTGGTGGGCTGTGGCAGAGGCTGGTATGGGGCGATGTGTCAGTGTGACACCAAGGTTCTCTCCCGCAGGCTCTGGGCTGTGTGTGGGCTGGGGACGTTTTGTCCATCCGTGCAATAATGCCAGGGTTGTTCCACAGCTTCACTTAAATCCAGCCCTGTTACTTCCAGGGGCATTGGAGGGTCACAGACTCCGAGGAGTTCTTCTGACCCTGCCACCAAGGAGTTGAGCTCTGGAGTTCCAGCTGCAGATGCTTTGGTGCACAGCAGGGATTGCCTTTTGCCCCCTCTATGAAAACCTAGAAACAAGGAGGACAAACACTGAATGTGTTAAGTGAGGCTTTTTTTCAAGTGAATCTCATGTTTTCATTCTTTGTGGCACAAGGGAGCTTTCTTCAGAGCAGGTCCCTTCTTTGAGGGGTTGGCATTTGCAGCCAATACCGAAATGGTCAAAGAGTCCAGGGGGTCAGGAGCTGCTGCTGCTGCTGCTGCTGAGGTTCAGGTTTGTCTCTTTGTCAAATAAAGGTCAAGTAAAACCCTGGCCAAAGGAGCATCACCTCTGATCAAAATAGTGGACAGCAAGCACACCAGAAGCAGTGGGACTGCATCAGCCAAGAAGTGAGATGTATCAGCCCAATGGAGAGCATGCTGACCCCAAAGATATGTCTGCTGTCCCAGCTTCATGGTGATGCCTTGTGCCAGGATCATGTATCCTCACCTTGTAGTAGAGACGACGGAAATGGGAAAAATTCCTTTTGGTTGGGAGTCACTGCTTTTTCAAATGTTTCTGTTTGAATTTGGAGCAAGTCAAGGCCACAAAATATTTCCCATGCAAAGTTGAATTCTGGAGTTTTCTGTGTGAGAGAACATCGAAAGTCTCCCATCTGAGGTGCCCTGTGTAAAAGGGAAGGCCTGTGCAAGCAGTGAGACTTCAAACAGCAAAGCTGTGGGGGCTCTCTGGGAGGAGCTTAGGGAATAGCAGCCTTTGAGACCTGGCTCGGGCAGGTGTTGTGCCTCCAGATCTTGTCCTTCAGTGACGTGGATCCTGGAAGCCTCAAGGACTGTGCCTGTAGCATCCTTTGGGTGCCAGGATTTCTCTGCAGGAGCTGCAGCTTCTCCACCCCAGTGCAGGAGCCCAGGGGCTGGATGGCCCAGCAGCGATGTGGAAGGGCTGTCCTGGGGCCAATGGCTTGGGCAGCCTGAGAAACACAAAAGCTCATTTCCAGGAGAGCTCCTGTGCACCTCCACTCCCCTTCTGGCAGAGGAGGGATGTCCTGACCTGAGGATTGCAGCTGGGTGGGGGGAGTGTGCAGAAGGCCACCACTGATATAGGGGTGTCAAGGCATCACCTGTGAGTTTGTAGGTCTTAACTCTCCTTGCATCTCCCTCATTCCTGTGAGAAAACATTCTTTCAGCCTCCCTTTTCCGTGTCCAAGGGAATTCAAGCTAAGTTGCCTTTTCCCTCAGCTGCTCAGAGAGACACAGAAGGATCCTGTCCCCCCAGTTCTCCAGCTCCCCCTACCTAAACATTTGGCCACCCTCCATCTGCCAGGCAGTGTGGGGCAGCCTCCAGTTGTTCATACTGCACCCTTTGGAGGAGGCCAGGAGGATAAGTCACATCTCCTCATGACATCAGTTTTGTGGGGATCCCAGATGTGCCTGTGGATTGTCTGCTCCAGAGGATCCCCGATGGCTCGGGAAGCAGTGCCTGTGTCTGGCTGTTACAGAGTTCACAGAGCACCTTTCCCAGGATGACTGCTCCTGCTTTTTGCTGCTGAGGGGTTGTTTATGTGGGATGCTCTGTGGGTGGGATGTGGTTTTGTCACCGCTCCATTGTTGGACTCTGTTTGGGCACTCTGCCCACCTGTGATTAATGACGTTTTGAGCTGAGGCTCTGAGGTGCTTGCAGGCATATTGCAGGTACCAGAAGTGAAAGAGGTGTTGTTGTCATCAAGGTACTTCAGTGTTATATCAAATGTAATCAGAAGTGAATTAATTAAAGCAGTGTGTACATGTGAGTCCTTTTATGGCGGAGGTTCAAACAACTTGTGTTGCGTAGTTTAGAGCTCAGTGGTTTAGGCTTTTGTAACCCTCTTCTCCCCGTGAGAAGGTGGTGACTTGGCAGCAGTTGCTATCAGAGGATAAACCTCTCCTGAAAAGGTGTCTTGATCAAACATGGCTCCTAAAACAGGTTAGGAAATGATGCGCATTTGTCGATCCTGGCCCTGGCATGTTTTAGGGTTAATTCTACACAGCTAGTGTAGGCTGGGATCTAACAGTTGCTGGGGTTTCATCTGACCTTGGAGTGAGCAAAAACCTGTAGAAAATCTGCATTTATTGCTGGTCTCAGCTCTACCAAGATGCAACCCTCCTTTCTGCAGCACAACCTACCCTCAGCGTGGTTGTCTATTAGAAAAATTGCCTGGAATGCAGCTGATCCCTTTGTCCAACACCTCAGGCGTTGTGAGGCTGGTGGCTCTTCACCCCATTGAGAGGAGGGTCAAATCTGGATAGAGGAGGGGTTGACAGGACTGCGAGGTGACCAGAGACAGAGATCCTAAGCTGTACCTTCAGTCTGACAAGCACAGCCAAAACCCTCCTCCCATCTTGGTGAACCTGGAGGCAGGGGGAGCCCAGCTTGGAGGAGACCATGAGCTGGCAGAGCAGTTCTGTGAGATCCAGAGGATGGAAAGCTGGAACAGCAGCTTCAGCTCAGCCTGTGCCAGGGAGATGGGGTGACGTGGGTGACCCTGGATCAGTGCTTTATTTCTGATCCCATCTGAGTAGCAGTAACCTGTGAGGAAGAGGCTGGGGAGCTGGGAATTGATGGAAACGTGGGGATATTGGACCTGGACCCTGCCTGGTATACACCTGAGGCTGTTTGCCCGGGATAGTGTGTTATTTTGATATGGATGAAGCTGGGGACTTTGTTTTCCTAGAGGGTTTGAAAAAGTACCAAGTAAGGAGGAGATTAAAATGACCCGAAATGTTCAGAGCACTAAGTAAAGGGAGCACTTTCAGGATCCTTGCATCTGTTTGAATGACACTCATGGCTTTCTGAGCTGCAATTCTGTCATTTGGACAGGGCAGAGATGAGAAATGAGTCAAAAGCTGAAAATGAACCAAAACGTAAAACTTTGACATACTCCAGTGTTAGCACTCCATGTGCTGCTTTGGCCTCTCATGCTACTTTAGTTTACTGCTGGAAAAGGTTGAAAGGTGATTCAGTCATAGTTTACAAGTACCTAAAAAGGAAAGGGGTTTCTGGTTGCTAGATGGGGTTCAAATTTACCAGAGAAAGGCAGAGAGATCTCTTGGCTGGAAGCCAAAGTTAGAGAAGTTCATACTATGAATAAGGGCTGCAGTTTAAACAATGCAAGTAAAAACCAGAGGAAAGTCTTTGGCTGGAATTAAGCAGAGTCATCAGTTAATGGCTCTAAATGAGGGTTTCTGTGTTTTTCTGAAAGATGCAGGAATTATGAAGTGAGGCTTTCCAGCCCAGAGGAGCCCTTCCCAGAGACCAAGGCCAGGCTTCCCTTTTGACCAGAGCATGGCTCTGGGTGCTGTGTCCCAGGCTTGGGGCTCTGCCTGCTCTTCCCACGCTGCTGTCCAAGCACAAGCCACACTGCAGAGCAGCAGTGAGGGCACAGATGTGCTGTGTGTCAGGGAGCACAGCTCTGCTTCTCTGTGGACAGCGCTTTTCCCAGGCACAGTCCAGGATATTTCTGGGCTGGATTCCCCTTTCACTGCCCTGCCTGATTCAACTGGGGAATTACAGTCCATGACGTGTGGCTTGGAGCTGAATGCAGTGCCCCTTTGCCTCCTGTAGTGAGACACCAGATACATGCAGATTCAGGAGGAAAGATGCTCTCCTTCCTTTATCTGGGCAGGACTCTCTGCTGCAGGGATGGGATGCAATGTGTGAGTGTGGGATACACCTCTGCCACCCTTGACATGTGTCTCTTTGGACCTGCTTGTTTAGGAGTATCCTGGAATTTATAACCAGTGGCCAAGAGCAAAAGGTGCAAGAGGTGCAGAGATTTGGGTGAGATGTGCTTCACGTTGGTGGGGAGGAACTGGGGAATGGAGATCTTGGAAGATTTCTTGCCTGTCCTTGGTGGTCTCCTTACACAGCCTCCAGGTTTGTGGGATTTGCCCTGCTCTTGCCAGCATTTTGGGGGAGAGGGGCAGGGTTGCACACCTTTCTCTCAGGAGAAAGGTGCTTCATAATTCTGCAGACCACAAGGCTGGAAATAATACGAAGCAGATACACCCCTGCCAAGGTCAGAACCTTCCCAGTATTTAAGGCATATGGATACTGTTGGCATGGGACAGGGTGACCTCGGGGTGCAATAGGAGCAAACTGACACACACAATCAGACAGAATAAATATTTGATAGAGTCTATTTCTCTCTGCCCCAAAATGACCCCTATAAAAGCAAGGTCCTGTTTACCTTCCTGGCTCTCCGTGCACAGTGTTCTGAGAAGACACAAGCTCTCCTCTCCATTCCCTGCCTTCCCACTCTTCTGGGCAACCCATTTCCAGACAAGGATCAGGGATATGGGCTTCACAAAACCCATGACACCTTGGGTTTTCCCAGAATTCCTGAAACTTGGGGAAAGCTCGAGATTGTTTTTGGTCAGAAGCCTCTCTGTGCCAAGGCGTGGTGACCTGGGAGGCAGTGCCAGATATCAGTGTGCAGCCTGCAGTGATTGCCTGCAGCTGACCAGGTGCTTTTTGTACTGTCCCTGTCCCATCAGAATCATGGAATGGTTTGGGCTGGATCAACCTTAAAAAACCTTAAAGCTTATCTCATTCCATCCCCTGTCATGGGCAGGGACACCTTCCACTATCCCAGGTTGCTCCAAGCCCTGTCCAACCTGGCCTTCCAGGGATGGGGCAACCATCCGGGCAACCTGTGTCAGGACCTCCCCCCCCTCACAGGGAAGAATTTATTCTTAAAATCTAATCTAAGTCTACCCTCCTGCAGCTTAAATTTGTTCCCTTTTATCCTACCAAGCCCACACACCGCCCTCCCCATCCTGCTGCCTGTGGCATGGGTTTCTGTGGAGCCTGTAGAGGGGCTTGGGCATGCAAAAATAACAGCTGTGAAGAATATTTGGTGGAGTTTATTGTTCTGTTTATTTACTGTTTTTTCCCTTGGTGTGCTAAACATGCTTCCTTTGCACTCCTGAATCTTCAGTTTGCTCCTTTGCTGTGGCACCACTGGGGCTGCAGAGGAAGGTCTGATGTGCTTGGGACTGGACCTGCTGTGTTACCCACCCAGGGCTCTGGGTTTGCCTTTCAGTCACTGTGAGCTTTGCTCAGCTAATTCCTGTTACCCCAAATTGTTCCATTTCTGTCTGTGTTTGTGTCTTTCTGATTAAGGACAATTTAGCTTCTCCTTCCCGTGAGGAATATGAGAGTCTTCAGAACTTCCTACCACAGGAGCCTGATGATCACTGTGCTTTTTATCTTGTATAAGATCCCTTTTGGTGAAAACAGTCTTTAAATAATACCAACCTATGGCAACTTAGCTTGGCTTGAAGAATGAGACACACAAAGATCTGTAAAATAGTGATTGCTCAAATAAACCCATCCAGTTCCTCCACCTTTGAGTGCTCTGCCATATCACAAGATCAGAATGCACGAGGCAATTAGAAGGTGGTTTGTGCATGTTAGACAGAGGAAATGCTCCATTTGTAACTCATTTTAGACAAGGAAACCATTGGTACCAATATTCTCAAGGCAAAACCAGCAAGCTACTGGGGTTTTTTTAAGGTTAACACTGAAAATGAAAAAGGGAGCTAGAAGAGTGCAGAGCCGTCAGTTGAAAGAAAAATTGCGAGCCTGCTAATCCTTTCTTGTCAGGTTTGATATAAAGCCTGGCAGAGATTGATAAGAAGTGTCTCCCTCTCTGTCTGATGTTCCAGGTGCATGGCAAAAATCACCTCTCTGAAACACCCACATACAGAGCCAGGCTCCAGACTGGAAAGGCTGCTGGCCAGCCTGACACTGCTGGCCTAAGACAATTTTATGCACCTATATTCTTTCACTTTTCTGCTTGCAGCCTGAAGAATGTTTTTCCTTCCCCTTCTCCTCCTTTATGCATGCAGGTTTTTATTGCAGCCCCTCTCAGTGCTGCTGGCCCTGCCCTGCTCGATGACCGTAGGTCTTCTCAGCAGGCACGGAACATCCCTGACACATTGCTGGGGAACAGGGGACCTCTCCCTGTGACCTGCCTCTGCTCCTTCTGCAGCAAAACATTCTGGCTGGGGCTGGTGGGGCTGTGGAATTGGCAGCACGCCCATGGAAGCCGCAGGGGTCATGTAGGTGTTGGCAATCAGCAGCAGCAATGGCAGGGAACAGGGGAACAGTCTCTGAAGAGCTTGGTGGGAGAGCCTGGAGAGCCCAGCAGACCCCTGCACCGTCAGGAGACATGGGGGTCCTGCCAGTGTGGGTAGGAGCCATCAGGGCTGGTCATGTGGAGCCCCCAGAGCCAGGCCTCCCTCTGTTCCCCACATGGACATTTCTGCCTCCCTGCTCCTTCCCTGACCGTGCTGGTTCCCCCTGGGCAGCCCCTCTCCCTCATCACACAGCAGTGTGGGCAGAAGGTGCTTTTCCCAGGGCTCGGTGGGCTCCCGCTGTGTGTGTGCAGCCTCTGGAAGAGGCAGGTTTTACAGCGTCTCGTTTCTCTTCTTGCAGCTGTTCCCCCCAAACTGAAGAAACTGAAAAGCCCGAATGTTCACGTGGGTGAGAAGATTTCCTTGAAATGTGAGGCGACTGCCGGAAACCCTCAGCCATCCTACAAATGGTTTAAAGATGGCAAAGAGCTGAAGAAGAGCAAAGACATCCGGATCAAGTATGGGAATGGGAAGTAAGTATGACATGGGGCTGCTCCGCCTCTGCTCACTGAGTGTCTGGGTCCGGGGACTGTCTGGCTGGAGGTGCTGCTGCTCTCCCCAGGTCACTGCTGAGCACTGAGGGGTTTCCTCAGAGCCACAGGCCCATGCTCAGCACATTTACCATACCTGGGAGAGCGAGCAAGATTCCCAGTGTCCCCAGAGAGTAGTGGAGAGAGGAGCAGGGTAAGAGTGTCATTGGATACCTGAGGCAGGTGCCCAGCGACCTGGGGAGACAAGGCTTTCCCTGCCAGCTGTGGGCTGGTTGTAGGCAGCTCAGCTTACCTGGGGGGACTCCTGCCCTGGGATTAGGGGGTTGGATGCAGAAGTTATCCAAACTCACCTGTTGCCTCGCCACCCACCCACAGGCCTGTGGGAGGAATTGGTTTGTTCTCTTCTGAATTTAGGTGGACACAGGAATATCTAAGGCAACTGCAAGGATCACAGAATCACAGAATTGTCAGAGTTGGAAGGGACCCTAACCCTAACCCAGTCCAAACCCCCTGCCAAGGCAGGGTCACCTGGAGCAGGTTGCACAGGAATGTGTCCAGGTGGGTTTGGAAGGTCTCCAGGGAGGGAGACTCCATGACCTCCCTGGGCAGCTGTTCCAATGCTCTGCCACCCTCAGCATGAAGAAGTTCTTCCTCATGTTGAGATGGAACTTCTTGTGTTTTAACTAATGGCCATTCCTCCTTGTCCTGTTGCTGGGCACCACTAAAAAGAGTCCAGCACCATCCTTTTGACACCCCCTGGAGATACTTGTATGGATTGATGAGATCCCCTCTCAGTCTTCTCTTCTCTGGACTAACCAGGACTGAGATGCAAGAGTATATCATGATACTGTCTGATCAGGGACCACAGTCACCAGCGGGGAGACCTTGTTGCATGCAAATCCCTGGATTGCTGCATCCAAGGAAAGCTCCATCAAGGCTGCTCCAGACTCCCCATGCACTCTTGGGTGACTGCTCTCAGTGTCACTCTCAGGACCGCCTCATTGAAGCACCTGGAGAAAGAGGCCCCAGTGACTAAGCTGAGGGGTTCTCACTGGGAATTGATACAAATGGATTCAAGATGATATTTTTCAAGGGCAAATATTTACACATGATGTATCTTAAATTTATCCCATGATCATCACTACAGTTGCATTCATATATCCTGACCTAGGCAGCAGCAGTCAGCTTGCAACTGCCTGACCCCTTGGAAAACTGGAAACTAATTCTTTGCTAATATATGTTATATCTGAGTGTGCAAAGAGTAGCTCATTATGGACTTGATAGAGTAGCAATTTTTAAAATTAAAAACCACTAAAAAATCAGTTAGAAAAATCAGTCAGTGCTCGAATGGGATGTTGTCAGTTATTCCAATTTAATTTCAGTCCTGTTGAGTTTGATTTCAGAGTCACACCCAAGATGGTTGAGCTCCTTCATAATAACTCCAGGATTTGTTTTGGGATGAGGCAGAGGTAGTCAGTGCTGGAAGCACCAGCAGATCCAGGATGACTGGATGCTGTCTGCTAAGGAAGGGATGTCTGGGCTTGCAGGCAGCAGAGCTGTGCCTGCCTCTCTCCTCTGCTGCCCTCAGTGTTTTTGTGGCCCTTGTCAGCCTCATGGCCTTGCTTGTTTACTGATGGGTTCTGGAGCTGGGATGCCCTGGAGAAATGTCTGCAGCACCCTGTGTAGCCCGGCGTGGGAAGCCCGTCCATGCCATGGACACTGCGCCCCTGCAGGCAGGCAGGGGTGTTGGGGAGCTATTTCCCTCAGAGCTAGAGAGCAACCAGCCCCTCACCAAACACCCAGCAAAACTCCCTGGGGAGGGATCCTCCCACAGCACCTCCCTGCTGTGTTCCCACATATCACAGTCCTTCCTTGCCTCCTGGCACCCCGTGTCTGGCACGAAGCAGGGACAGGAGGGCATCCCACCCACAGTGGTGCAGGGGGGACACGCACTCCCTGGGCCAGGGAGTGAAACATATGGAAGAAGGTTGATCCTCTTTCCTCAGGACACTGCTGTCAAGTCATAATTTTGCATTTACCAGTTTCCATGGCAACACGTTGGCTCTCAGCCTTCCCGTGACAGGCCAAAGATGTGTGTGTGTGCTGGAAGGGCTTCCTGCTGGCAAAACAAGCCAAGGATAAACATTTTAAGGAAAGCCTCCTGCAGTGCCTGAGACTCCATCAGCAGCAAAGGTGTGAGCCCAAAGCATCCCTAGAATCACTTCCCATTCCAGCTTCTGCTCCCTGCTGCCATTAAAATGTGCTACTAAGTGGAGAGTTCACCTGTCTTGTGCTGGGACCAGGCTATGGAGACTGGGCTCAAGCAGCTGTTGAGCAGGGACAAGAGGAAATGACCTCAAGTTGTGCCAAGGGAGTGGAAGGTTAGACTGGGTATTAAGGAAAATTTCTTCACTGAAATGGTGACCAGGAATTGGAACAGGCTGCCCAGGGAAGCTGTGGAATCATCATCCCTGGAAATGTTGAAAAGATGTGTAGATGTGGCACTTGGGGACATGGGCTAGTGGTGGCCTTGGCAGTGCTGGGTTAATGGTTGGACTCGATGATCTCAGGGGTCTTTTCCAACTTTAATGATTCTGTGATTCTGTGGGACAGCTCTGAGATGACAACCCCCTGTTAAGCATTTGGCCCTTGTCAAGCAGTCAGCAGTGCAGGAACACTTCTCCAAGCAGATCTGTGCCCACCTGGTCTGGCATTCCCACCTTTCTCCCCTCCACTGGGTTTGCTGGGTCTCAGTGCTAAAAACCCCTTGAGGCAGAGTGTCCACTGGCATTGGACCTGCCTCATTCAAGTGTTGTCTGCATGGAACAAACATTAAAAATTGCTCAGTGCAGACTGAGGGGCCAGGAGCCCTTGTGACTTTGATGTCTTCATTATGTAGCTGGTGGGGTTGAGTTTAATAGAGGGACACGGGATATGGGTGTAAATCATTACTTCCAGCATGTTAGGAGAGGACTCCAGGGAAGGATAAGCATCCTAAACTGTAAAGCTCTGAAAGGAAATCTTACCCTCTGATGATTAATTCAAGAATGATGGGGTTTATACATCTGGCTCCACTTAAGAGATAACATTGGTCTCCAGATAATCCTCTGTGCTTCCTTTCAGTTCAGAATAGAGTGGGGGTCTCAGAGGGCCAGAAATGGAGCACTGGGGAGGGACCTTCACAGAGAAGGGACACAAGGCAAAAAGCTTCTCAGACTATGCAGGACCTGGCCAGGTGCACAGGAACATTTCTTTAAAAGTGTGATCCAAAGACCTGAGAGAGTTTTCTGCTGGAGCCAGGGAAAAGGAGCCCTCCAGGATGTGGAGGTGTTGTCCGTGGTGTTTCCCTTGGCCCTGTGAGTCCCTGGCAGAGCTGAGCACAGCTCTGCATTGGAATCTGTCTGCAACTCTGTGACCCCTAGCATGCAGAGGCATGGGATGGGAGATATGCAGAGCACGGTTGCCCTCTGTGACTCATTCCTGGCTTTCCTCCCCCGTGTGTTTAAAGAGCCTGGAGGTCTCTGGAAAGCGTAATTGAAGCCCTTTTATTTTATGATCAGGTTTTCATCTGATCCCTAGAAAAGGAGATCTCTTTAAAAATAAGGGGTGTATGTGTTGTAAGGAGGAGAGGAGCATTTGACTACATTTCAGCTCTTCACCTTTTCCATCAGTCATCTTCCCTCTTGTTTTTAAACTTACCAGCAAAGTTTCTGGTGCCATCAGGCAAAGGAGTCAGGTTTATTTTTTCAATGGATATTTGCTGGAGGGAGGGGAACAATTCTGATTCCTCCTTTCTGAACTACATGTTCCATCTGTAATTAGTGTGACAGGCTGGGGCAAGCCTGGCTTGCACGAAGGGGAAACTTCTCTTTAAGGTGGAAGAAATTATTGGCCGGAATTTTATCTCCATCTCAATTTGAATAAAACACGGTTGATGGGGAACCTAGAGCAATTACCCAGAAAGAATTGCCTGTGGCAGTGGAAGCACAGCCTAGTGAGTGGCTCTCCCTCTGAGCTGCCAAAGTGATGCCATTTTCGGCTGAGTGTGGCTGTGATCTGACTGAGGCCACTGGCTCCCGTGAAGTTCAGTTGGGTTTTGACTCCCTGACTATCCTGGCAAACAGTCAGATGCCAGCTGTGGAGAAAGCCAAAGGATTTTCTGTTTCTGGAGGTGTGGAGAACCTTCCCCGCTTGAAGTCATGCTCAGGGCTCAGCCTGGGACATGTAGATCCTCAGCTGGAGTCCAGGAGCCTGATAGTCCCCGAGCTGTGGCTGTCCTTACAGCCCCTTCTCTTTGTGTGCTCTTTTACCAAGGGAGATGAAGCAGGCGTAACATTAGGTTGGAGAGGGTTGGCAGTTCAGTTTGGGACAGGCTGACCATATGACATCCCTTGGGAGTAGTGTCCTACTTTCAGTATCACCAGGAATCCCTATTGTTAGCCTGTAAGTGGAGCCAAGGGATACCCTCCTCTCCTGTTTCTGTACAGTAGTCCCTCAGGCGATACCAGTTGGAGCAGATTCATTGCTGGGGTCTTCCTTGTAGGGCTCCCAGTTGTAGATTATTCCCCACCCACAATGAATGGGGCTGTGGTCTTCCCTGTACAGCTCACTGCACTGGAATGAAGGCAAAAAAAAATAATAATGCCAAAGCAGCAGGGGAAAGAGAGTGCCAATAAAGATAAATGATTTCCTAATTAAGCCTGGAGACAAGGAGGGGCAAAGAGGACTGTTGAAGCCTTGTGGGAGCCAGAGTGAACCCAAGCAGGCTATACCACTACTCTGGCAGGGGTCTTCGGGCTGACATTTTTAAACAAAGGAAAAAGCTCATTTGACAATGGATCTTGCAAGAGCAATTCCAGATGCCTTGAAGCAAAGACTCTTCTCAAGCACCGGTGTTGTTACAATCACCAGGGGAGCTGCTGCCTCGCTAACTCTCACGATGTCATTATGAGTCTCCGATATTTGGGATTTGGTTTTAGCTGCTGAAGGCACTTTATTGGAGGGGGGTGTGAAGGAGAGAATCTCCTTTGTTTGTCTGTTTGTTGTTTTAGAGGGGATGATGGACATCATCTTGGCCAATGCACCTGGGACTGAACCAGGGAATTTGAGAACTGAAAGGAGAAGCAGTTGGGTCTTGAGCTTGAACAATCCACAAACTCTGCAAGTTGGGGCTGCTGAGAGAGTCAGGGAATGGACATTTAATCAAACTTGACTGAGTTACAGTTGCTAACAAGTTATGGTCAGAGGCTGGGCTGCTTCAGCTGGTCATGTGTGCAAACATAGAGGTGGAAGGAGCTCTATTTGCCTGAAATTTTGTGTGGTTTTCACAGTGATGTTGGTTGCTTTAAAAAAAAAAAACAACCTCTCCCTGTAGACCTTCGCCCACCACGGTTGCAAAATGTCACAGATTAGGCTGAGGGCCTCATTGAGACAGGAGCTGAAATCCCATTCACCCCTTTGAGTTGAAATGCTTTGCCTTAGGGATGAGGGCTGAGGCTGCTGGCAGTTCATCTGGCACAGCACATCATGTACCTGCAGCCATGAATTATCCAGGTTCCCCTTGCACTTCATGGATTAGACACTGGTGAGGGTCTGTCACATGTACCAGCTGCAGAAAAGTGACTTGGGGAGAAAAGAATGACATGCATCCAATAGGCTCCAAACTTGGAAAGGAGACCCAAAAGTGTAACTAAATCTCTTGCACACCCAGTGTACCACCACAGTGATGGTTCATAGAGGTTTTGGAGGGGTAGTTTCCTGACCATGTGATGGTGCCACCCCTTTCCCATGATCAATGTTTCACAAAATACTCTTTCCTGGTCTATTTGGAGCCTGCTCGTCTCCATTCCTGGGCTCTGCCCAGGGCTATCCCCCAGGCAGCTGCTTTTAGTGTGGTACTTCCCTCTCCTCCTCCCTTGATTCTATATAATTAATATGCTTTGCTTCAAAGGTCCTCTCAGGCCTTTCTCCCCCTCTTCTGGCAATCCCTGAAGTTTTGGTGCTGCCTCTGATCTGCCCAGCATATCAGCCCCTATCTGTGACATGTTTCCAAAGCAGGACCTCTGTGCCTTCTCCTCAGCATCACCGACCCTCTCTTCCCACCACAGAACCAGCTTGTGCATTGGTTCCTGAGATAGTGAGACCTGGGCACCCTGTGGGGGTCTTGTCTCTGTATTGAGGTCATACACTCTTTGGGATAGTGAGGTATTTGTTCCACATTTGATGCTGGGAAGTCCCTGGCTCTTGGGAAGCTGTTAGAGCCCTCCTGTGTGAGATCACAGGAAGCAGGGAAAGAACCTGCTCTGAGACGGCCTCAGAGTACTACTCCAGGATCTACATTTTCTCTAAGAAATTGGAATCCTGGCATTGGGCTTGGAGGAAACATTTGTGGGATGGATCAGTTACCTTGAATTCCAGGAGAAAGTAATACATGTGACCCTGCACTGACATCATGTCTCTGTCTCAGCCTGAACCCAAAACTCCACTTTTACATATTTTATTGGTTTCACTCCCTGGCAGGTGCCACAGCCTGGCCTGGCACAGAGAGCAGCAGCACACAGGGGTTTGCCTCTCCACAGAACAGCCACCAAGTCCACTCCAGGGGCTGGTGTGGTTTTGTGTTACTGCCTCTGCTGCCCTACACCTCTTCCACTGCCGGAACACCCGAGGCTGCATTTGAGGCTGGAGGGGGGTTGCACAAGTGACCCTGCTCTTTGGAGTGTACTTATCGATCTTTTCCCCTTGTGTTGACACTGCCCAACCCAGAAGTGACTCCAGCTCTGAGACCAGTGTCAGTGTCAGCTCTGCAGAGTGAGGACTGGTCGAGTCTTCCTCTTAAAATCAGCCTGTCCCAAGCCTGGGCACAGAGAGACCACAGCACTGCTGAGCAGAGAAGGGGCAAATCTGCTTTTCAGGTTAGAACAGCACTTTAATGTCGGGGGACAGGGGTAGGAGAGAGCAGGCAGAGGGGGTCAGGGGATGGTTGGTCCCGTCCTGGGCACCACAAGGACAATTAACTGTTCCCCACTGTCCCAGCAGGTCAAACACGGAGCGGGGCAGATGATGGTGTGAGGGGAGGAGGAAGGAGGCCTTTGCCCACTGCAAAAGGGATGATGGCCGAGCTGAAAAGTCCAAACCTTCCCACCCTTACCCCTTTTATTTGATTGCTTTGCTTGAGGGCATTTTTGTCCCCGTCCCATCTTTCTGCTGCTAATACTGAGCTGGCCAGATCACGCTCTGGAGCACACAGTAGCCAGTGTAGGACATTAGTTTTTCTCAAGCACTGCAAGCACAGCCATCTTGCCCAACTCTGTGCTCTGTGCTCTGCTGAGAACAGCTGAAAGGCAAGGAAGAGGTCGGGGTGGCTTCCACATGGATGGCTCTTCAAGGGAAAGGATGCTCCTGACTGCTCCTGCCCTGCTGGACAGAGGGGCTTTGCCACGGCCATCCCCGTGCTGTCCGTGCATTGCAGTGATCCCTTCTGCCTTATTTTATCCTGCTGAGTGCTGGGGAAAATAAATGTGTTCCTTGAGAGCCCCTGCTCCACCTGGTGGGGCTGCCCAGTGTTTGATGGCTGCTGGACAGCACTGGTGGATTGTAACCTGGATATTCTGAATCTTCTTGCCAATCATTAACCTGCTCTCCCAGGGCAAAAGCAGCACGGTGCAGAGTGCCAGGACAGCACGTAGGCACCAATTAAATCTCTGGCAGGATGTAATCAGTGCATGTTACAGCCATTGCTGGCCTTCCTGCTCTAGGCAGTTCCAGTGTGCTTCCTGCCACTGGCTCTCCGAGCAAACAGAGGGGAATGGAGTTAATGGGTAACCACAGCAGTGCAGCCAGTGTGTCCTTTGCAAGGGTCACGTTTGGGAATTTCCTTTTCCTAGGGTTTCAGGTGTGTTTACTATGTGCAGTGCTCTTCATTGACAATTTTGGGGCCCCATATGGTGCAGCATCCAAATTCTCTTCATCAGCTGATTCCTTGACTTCTTCATTACTCATGTGGTAGCTACCCTATTTTTAGAAGACTAATAAAACACTACAGCAGTAGTAATCCTAGAGCTATTCTTGTCCATAATGATGCAGAAGTGGCTGAACTCTCACAGGGAACACGGAGTCCTCAGTGTAGGTGTCTCGGGGGCAGCTCATGGCAGCTGCTCCCCTGCTCCCACGCTCTGACATGAATGGCTTTGCAAGGAGATGACCTGGGAAAATGGCCCCATTTCCACTTGGCAGTAGGTAAGAGGAGAAAAATGATTCAGGCTTGACCAAAGTGCTGGTGGGAACATGACTGCTGTCATGAGAAGTTCCTCCTTGGCTGAGATGCAAGGCCTGTTTCTTCTCCTCTGACTGCACTGGAGGCCTCAGGGCCCAAGCTCACATTTAGATGTCTAACTCTGAGATGTCTAAATCACAGCCAATGAAGCCACCCTTCTCAGCCAGAATTTGCCAGGATCTTTGTGTAGGTCCTGGCCAAGGGCTGATCTCCCTGTTTCCCATTGTAGTCTGGAGATTGGCACTGCAGAGGGTGATTTACTCATCCCTCCAAACTGCCCTCTGGGGGACTCTTTTCTCTTGGCCAGAAAGGTATTTTGGGGGATCTTCTTTTGGCCAGGCTGAAGGTCTCCTTGTGAATCCTATCCCTCAGTGCTTGCAGACAGCATATTCCCCATGGCTTATCCCTCCACTGGCACTACAGGAGATAATTAGTGAGTGGCTAAGTCATATGTGCTGAGGGTCAGGAAAGACAATGAGGCAGATTTTCCCCCGGAGTAAAGAGATGTCAACAGAGTTGCACTGCAGTGAAATGATGGGATCTGTCAGTGACCCTGGCCCTTTCACTGAGCAAATAGCCCAGGGCAGTGACTTCCTCCAGAAGAATGGCATCCTCTGGCAGCCAGGCACCCTTGTGAATGCACACGTAGGGCTCTCCCAGGGACTGCTGTCCCCAGGAGACACACTGCCCAGGAGGCTTCATCCAAGACTCCAGGGCACAGCAGAATTCCTCAGACACTGCTACTTGGTGTTTCTGTAAAATCATCCCTCAACCCCCACGAGGACAAAGTACCTGCCCTTGGGGGCAGCAGCAGGAAGAACATGACCTTGAAAAACTGATCTCCAAAGGAGTTTTGAGATACTTCAGTAGCACTTGGAGATGGTAAAATAGAACAGAGACAGTCACCTTTGGCACACACAGATCAAGCAAGGGCTAGTCTCTTTGACATCCTTCAGCTCAATTCTTCTTCAGGCCTTATCCATGTTAATTAGAAGACCCTTGGCTAATGCTGTGAAGCAAGGTGTCTCTCTGGCTGTTTCAGTGCTTCCCAGAAGAGGGAAATTCTCTTTGCAGTGGCTAGGCTCCACATTAGAGCTGATCCATATCTCTACCCTTCATCTCTTTTCCCCCAAGTCTGTTACCTGACATTTATACAGCACAGTGTGAAGACCAAGAGTGGCCACGTCATTGACCTGGGGTATGAACAGCAAGAAAAAGCTCTTGATTTTTCAAGGGGATCTCACAATCCAGGAGAATTTCAACAAACTGTGTTGGCAAGTAAAATAAGCTCCTTTGACAGTACAAGTCTTGTGCATTAAAACAAAATAATCCCGTTTCACCTTGATGCTGCTATGCTCTAAATGCCAACATCACTCTTTATTCTGCTCACATTCCTCTCCAGTTCCAGGTAAAAGACCAAATGTCTCTCATCCTATTCTTGGTGATGAATCTGTCAAGTGTGGCCCCTTCCATTATCCTTTTGTGTCACCAATAACACCCTAGTTCATATCTTTGGGACTAAAACCCCTTTATCTGTAAGAGATCACATTCCTAGGTGTTATTCTAATGCTGCAATGGACTTTTCCAGTTGCTACACCTGGTGAAACGTGCTGTGGATTGAGATTGTGATGCAGCCAATTATGAGCAGAACATCTGTCCTCCAGCAGCTGAAGGCAGCGTGGCCATCGATGCTTTCAGCTCTGGCAGAGCCTCAGTGTGCTGGTGTGCCAGGGGGGTGTTTTCTATGGACTCTGAGTTAGAGCCTTGCTCTTCCAAGCTGCTTTCAGCACGTGCTGCCTGCATCTCTTCCATGTGTAGCAGCAATAGCTGCAGCCTGTTCCTAGGGGTGGTTTGTAAAACAAATGGTGTGTTCTGGCAAAAGAGGGTTGAGACAGATGGAAGAAAGTAATGACTGGGCTGGGGGCAGTCTTGGGGTTGCATGTTGTAGTACCAGGAGCCATCTCGCCCCTTTGATGAGCATTTCCACACCTGCTTCTGCGGAGGGAGTTGGGAACGTGGCCCTGAACAACTCAACAGAGCCCACAGCCATCATATGTCCCAGGAAGGTGCAGGAACCAACTGCAGCAACAGGCACTGGACACCCTTAAGTGCTTTGCTGTCCCTTGGGTGCTGCTTGACTCCTAAGGCAGCATAGCAGGGAGGGCCACAGTGCCCAGGGCTGTCACAGGTTGCTCTGAGAGAACATTCAGAGAAGGGAATGGTGCTGGGAGTCCAGGCAGCTTGCAGCACTCTGAGTCACCCGGCTTCTTTAGCCACCCGTGTTGGAATGTGGTGGCCCAAGTAACGGCACGATTGGATCGGGGAGACCTACAGTCAGAGGGATTCAAGAGGTCTTTGCATACTGTCAACATTCATTTGGAAACTGCTCCACATGTGGCCCCAGCTCGTGCAGTTGAGCCCTTGACCGCATCCTGTAAAACAGGGCAGCGCCTGCGCCCTGGGAGCTCTACCAAGTTGTCTCCAAGTGCTTTTAATTTACTAATATAACTAGTGAGATGTTCATGCTGTGTCCTTGCGCCGTGCCTCCCAGGAGAACAGCTTGTTGGGGTGTTAAAAAGATGCCAGTGTGCTTCTGTGAAGGGCTTCCTATGGGCGATGGTTTGCACAGCCCAAAGAAAAGTCCTTCTCGGATGACACGTGTAACATTGCAAGTATGTCCAAGGCTAGCAATTATTTTCCACATAAAATGGAATTTTATTTGCCTTCAGCAACATAGGCTGCTGGGACCTCTTTCTAAAGCTGGCAGTGCTTCCCAGTCTCTAAATACAGCGACTGTATGACACAGACCTGAGGTAAAAGCTTGGGGTAGAAGGCAGAAAGAGATGTTCTCCTGAGAAGAGCAGGCAGGGTGGGTTTTGATAAGATGGCTAAAATGGAAGGAAATGTAGTAAAACAGAGGGACTCGTGGGAGTCCCACTGCGGTCTCATAAGTGGCATTCAGTGTGTGTTGAAGGCTCCTATAGATCTCTGCTAAACTAGGCAACAAAAGATTTTGCCTATTAGTCAGAGACATCCCAGGAATGAGTCATAGCCAGTGGGAAAGGCCTTCCCGCAGCGCCGCAGAGCTCTGCCGCAGAGCCGCTCCCTCTGCCACGGAGCAGCAGCAGCACAGGCTCTTAGGTGACACCTAAAATCGTCACACACACCCTCTCCTGCTCTTTCGAGGCACTTCTGGCTGGTAAGATGAGTGTGTGCAGCTCAGCCCCATACATTTGTAGTCCACTGGAGTGGGTGTATTTGGGGCAGACAAAGTGCTTGCCCTATTTGTGGGCCTAGATGAAGCTACCAGCTCTGTCCAGGGCAAAACCTGGGGGTTGGAGAGGGATGAGTCCCCCTGGACCCTGTGGGTGTTTGTGTTGAGTGCATGGCACTGCTGGATGTGGCCGGTGAAGCACCAGAGTGATCAACATCCCTGCTAAGGAAGGTGCAGAACATGCATGTCCTCTCCACATCTCCATCTAGCAGACAGATCCTGCTGTCCATCAGGAAAGTGGCTTCTCTCCAGTGTGGAAAGCTGGGCTGGGCTGCTGGGACTCTTGGGCTCAACCCCTCACAAGTCTTTCTGTGTGAGTGAGAGCAGGTGTCAGATCAAACCATGCAACACACCGAGAGCGCTGGGTTCAGAGGGAGATGTTCACTCAGGAAATCCTGGGAAGGGGCTTTGTCCAAATCCTGTCCAGGCTTGTGAGGTCAGGCAGGGGTGACCCTCCAGGCAGCATCCCAGGGCCAGGAATGGTTGTCAGTTCATGAGGATGGTCAGCAATCGAGTAAGAAATGTCTGCTGTACTTTTCAACAGAAAGATTTCCAGACTGCAGTTCAACAAGGTGAAGCTGGAGGATGCTGGGGAGTACAGCTGCGAAGCCGAGAACGTTTTAGGGAAAGACACCGCAAAAGGCAGCCTGAATGTGAAAAGTGGTAAGTGAAGAAGTCAGCAAATGTCTCGAGCTGTCTGCCATTCCACAGAGAGCGGGAGGTTCTGCACATGGTCTGTCTTGTATTTTGTTTCATGCTTTCAGGATATCGAGTAAAACAATCTTTTGGGAGATAAGAAAAATGCAGCTTAGCATAAATGTTTATCTTTGTTATCTGTCACTGGCAATGTGGTTAATTTACATTTTAAATAAACTTACAGTCTATGTATTTTTTTTAAAAGGGGTAAGGAGGAAAGAAAGCTGGTGGGCTTGATGTTTTCATTTTTTAAAGAATTTCTGAGAAGCAAAACTCACCAGAAGACAAATAATTAGACCATAGCTTTGTGATGAGTGAAGTTGCTTCTGGTTTTCATCCTAGAATGTGTGCTCCATCTCTTAGAGCTCAGCGGATGGAGTCTGAGGTTAGGTGGTTTTATTATTATCTTGGTCATAATAATTATATTGCTTAACACTATGGTTTGGATGCTCCCTCCGGCTCAGAAAGTCCCTACAGTGGCTGCCAGAAGCTGTGAGAGCACAGCTAGGGAGGGGATGACTCTCTTTCCTAAGCTCTTCCTCCTGCCATTCACAACTGGCCACTGTGGCAGCCTTTGCTCTGAGCTCTGGGCTCTGGGCTCTGCAGCCTTTGCTGGGACTCAGTTTTGTGCTCTCAGTAGCATTAGCCCAGTGTGAGGGAAGGGAGCTTTCTCCTGCTGCTTTCTGGTGGTATTTTCTCCATTAACCTCTGCCTCAGCGGTGTTTGCCATCCTGAACCTTTTGTTCTGTGAAGCTGCAGTATCACGAAGCCTCCCCTCGGTTATTCTGCCTGTGCCATCCCAGTGCTTGCAGGGTCTGGAGGAAGACCATCCATGCTCAGCCCTCCCTGCCTGAATGTCCCATGTCTGTGAAGTCAGCCCTGCTGCTCTGCTGGGTTTATTTCTGATCGTGATAGGGAATGTGTCCCGAGAAAGCAACTGGGGCAGTGCTCTCCTTGTGCCTGGGCTGTCCCATCACCACATTAACAGGCAGCAACTCAGGATTCCCTGAGGATTCCCTCAACAGGAAGACATGTTATGTGGCAAGGACCACTCACAGCAGGGATGGGGACACACCTGAGTTGCCCAGAAATGTGTTGAGACCTGAAAAACAGCAGAAGACACACAAAGTTCTGGCCTCTACCTTTTCCTAGTGGGAGCTGCAGGCTGCAAGTTGCTGCAGATCCAGTGGATTCCGTGCCTGGATTAATCCATTGTCTCAGCTCCTGTGCCAATCTGCCCTTGGCTTGTTGCTCAGCTGCAGATCCAGTGGGTTTCTTGCCTGGATTGATCCATTTTCTCATCTGCCTTGCCAATCTGCCCTTGACTGGCTGCTCAGCTGCATGAACACCTTGCTGCTGCCTGCGACCACCTGCCAGGACAGCAGGGCCACTTGTAGCCCCCTGCAAAGGTAGCCAAGATGACACCTGTCTTTTGCAGCCCTGCCACCCCACTTTGCACTCTTTTTTTCTCTTTCCTCTGGAGCTACCCAGAGTTGAGCAGCCTTCATCTGTGCACAAGCATGTGCTGTGCTGGAGTTTTCCTCTTCCCTTAGTGCTGGGCTTTCTTGTGATCTCCACAGCTTTCCTCACTTCTGCAAGCTCTCTTCCTCTGTGATACCTTTTAGTAGAAAACTCTTCAGGGCACCTGAATCCACACACGTGTTTTCTCCTGTCCCTTCTTCCCCAGGCTCCTTAGCACTGATCTTGTTGTGGCTGAGCTTCAGCACAGCATTCTCTGTGCTAGAACTGTGAAGTTCTAGCAGTTTATAGCAATTAGTCAGAGCTGGCCTCCCCTCAAGCCTTCCTCTTCTCCCCAGAAGGTCACTCCAGCTATTGCTGTGTCCATGTGTCCTGCTGCTTTATATCCAGCTCCTTTACAGCTGTTCTGTCCCTGGTGCATCAGCCTGTCCCGGGCAGGCTGGCTGGGACTGGTGCACTAGGACCAGCTGCTGTCTCTGACCTGACAGCAGTGGTTTGGGAGGTCCTGTGATGTTGCTGTGATACAGGAGGGTGAATCCAGGACTGGGAAAAAGTCCTGAGCTAACACCACATCTTGTGATACAGACACACAAGGTTTGAGGATGTCTCTGGGTGCCCCTGTAGAGAGGTGGCATTGCAAGAGGTGGCCTGAGCTGTCGAGGCTTGAGATAAGTGTCATGTGTCCTCAGCCCCACATGCTGTTGCCTTCCAGTGATGCAGAGGCCAGAGATGGGATCTTCTGATCCCACTGGGGTCCTGGCTGGCAGAGAAGGAGCTCAGACAGGGCACCCTCAGGCCCGTGGAAGGGAAGGTCTGAGGTTCAGCCTCTGCTGGTGGAAGTCTCTCAGCCTGGCCAGGCAGGGCTGCCATTGCAAAGTGCTCTTTGCTCTATTCCAGCACCACTTTTCAGTTGATACCAGTTTCAGGAAAGCAGCTTTTCAGCCGTGCAGATCTGTTGCAGATCACCAAGCCCACCACAATTTAGAGAGACAGTGGCTGCAGTGCAGTGACTCCTTGGCACTTAGAAACTGTCCATCAGCCAAGCCCTCACCTCACCTCTCCTCTGCAACTCCAGTATTTCCACAAAACACCCAGATCAGAAATAAATGATTTTGCATTGAGAAGCTTTGGGACAGTGTTAATTTCGGAGGAAATGCTTCTGGACTCAAACAAAATATACTGTGCTTTCGTGCTATTTGCAGATTTTTATGACTTTGAGGTTGATTAGACGCTTTCTTAGAAAAATGTCCCCTTTCCCAGTTCTCTTTATTGAACAGTCTAATGTTTATATCACATGACCATGATGGCACAGGTGAGATGTGACTGTTTCAGACTCTTTTCTTCCACAGAAAATTTTTAGGCACCTCCTTAACTGCCCTCCCCCCACTCCCCTTTGCTCAAACACTGCAGGAAAAATCAAACTTGTACCAAAAAATCCTTAGCTGTTCGTGGTGGTCTCACCCCTGTCTCTGACAGGGTTCTACACCCCCAGCCCAGGCTCCTGCCCTTGGCCTTCATCTACTTCATGTTCCTCAACCTCTTGTTCCAGTATTAGTTTGTGCTGCAGAGCTGCACTTACCTGTGGGATGGAGGTTCTTCAGAGGATCCCACCTTTTCTTAAACTCCTCACTTTTCCCACTACCCTGCCCTGCGATCCCATCTTTGCACTCTCACGGCCATCAGGGCTGAGAAAACCTTCCACACTTTCACTTGTCCCCTGCCAGGTGAACCCTGAGCCATTTCTGCCTCTTTATCATGAGACCTCAGAGACCCTCAATGACACAAGACCCTTCACAGCCAGGGGACAACGTGTCCTGTGCTATCTCCCCCTCAGGGACACTCCTTGTCCTGCCTCTGTCACCCCAATCCCCACCTGGGCGTGCCCTAAACCTGCACTAACACCTTGGCAGCCCCCCAGCCTGTGACCCCCAGCAGCACCTGCCCCTCTCCTCCTCCCCACAGTAGCTAAGCCCACCCTGCCCTGCTCAAAAGAGATATTTTGTTCACTACTTTCTTACCTTAATTTCCCCAGGAACAACGAAAGCTCCACAAGTCTTACCAGCCTCAGAAACTAAAATAGTTGTTATGGAAGAAGAGTGTAAGTACCTCTCCCCCCGCTCCCCCCATACAGCTGCTTTCCCCTAATTTGTTTGTTATTATGAGACATTTTGCATAAATGCTTTATTGCCTCCTGAAACCTTCTTTAATCACTCCTTCTCTCTGATTTTTCCTGAAGCCACTGATCTTTCCCTATATCTTTCAAAAAATCTGATTTATATTGCTGGTGTCTATCTCAGAGAGGGAGAGGTTGATAACTATTGCAATGGCAGCTTGAAGAACGTGCTACTTCAAATTGCAACTGAATTTTAAGCATTCCCAGCTCTTTCAGTGCATGGAATTATTGATACTTGCAAGATGTGCTTGTTGCAGCCCTTGATTTAGTAGGGTTTTTTTATTATTATTTATTTATTCCTGTGGTTTTGGTTTTGAGTTTGGGGTTTTTTTTTTGAGGATAGGTGATAAAACTAAAGTAGGCTCTAGGAAGCACAAGAAAAGAGATGTGAGTCTTCTAAACATAAGTCATAAGAAAATTGCAGAAAATCCATCTGTGCCCTGCCCTCCCATTTTTCCTTGAGTCTCCAGAAAGCAAGAAGAGATTGCCCCAAACTTTTAATTTGATTCAATGTGGCTGAAATGCTTTTCACCATTCCCTCCTATTCAGTTGTCCCAAATGCAGTAGGGAAAGGGTCCACAGCAATAAAAATCAGAGCACGGACAAGGTGTGGATCTGGGATCCCAGTGCCTGGATGTTGGCTCAGGTCTTTCTGGTGGAGGGTGTTATGTCTGTGTCAGAGGTTCTCTCCCCAGTGGGCATCCCACCAGGATCCCATCTAACCCCCCTGGGAAGTCAGGACCAGGAGGGTATTTTTGAGATCTGTGCTGTATTTCCATCCCAGCTCCTGATGCCCAGAGCTGGCTGTGCCTCACTGTTGGCAATTCTGCTTTACAGATTTTATGGGGATGTTCCCTACTTGGAAAGCTCAGCCTTTTATGATTTTAAAGGAAATCTGATTGCAGCCACAGCAGGCACTGGCCAGGTATCCTTTAAAAGCTTTTCTGATTAGAAAACTGCACTTAAAATGTGCTCTTGTGTAGTGCTCAGCCTTGCACTGCACTGGAGACACCAAGCTGAGACACAGCATCATTAATGCCATGATCCTTCCCCAGGATTTTTCCTTTGTTTTCACCAGGAGAGTTCCATGCTACTTCTTTGCATCATATAAGATAAATGCTATTTTCTTAAAAGCCAAATCTCAGAAAGGAAACACAGAAATTTCTCCTTTTGGAAAACTTCTTTCCTCTGCGGGTGCACCATCCCTGCCTGTTTGGCTTTTTCTAATGATGGGAAGAGATGGCAAAGTCTCTACAGTTAAGGTTGTAATTGACTTTTTCCTTCACGTTCCTTTTTTGTGATCTCTCTCAATTGTCATCTAAAAAGCTCAGAGTCTCTCTGATTTTTATGGTGACTGATGATCTATCATAGAACTGCACGTGTGTACAGCCTATGGGGAGATAATGGGGAAAGGAGTGGGATATTATGTATTTTCCCCTTGGAACACTGTTAACGCCTTTCTTACCACCTCAAAGCGTAGCTACTAGAAAATCCTGCCACATTCCGAGTTAGGCTGGACTTCCTCCTCCTGTTCCCCAGTGATCACAGACCTCTGGGCACTGCTGCATCCTTGGCACAAGGCAGACAGTGCTCAAAATGCAGCCCAGGTCTCCAAGGTGCTCTGTCTCCATTCTTGGGTAACTTTTTTCCCTGGAAGTGTATTTTTTGTCCTGCTGCTCTCCATCTCTGCACATTCCCATGACAGGAGGCTGCAGAGGGCAAGGAGGCAGATTGGTACCACTGGTTCTTGGAAACATCTGCATTGTCACGATGAAGGGCAGGGGATCTCCTCCCCAGCTGCTGCTCCCCTTGCCTACACACTGGAGCAGGAGCTCTGGCTCCCTTTGGCAGGGACACTGTTTGGTGTGGGCCTCACAGGTCTCATGACAGTTTAGAGAAACCCAAGGATCTCGTGGTGTTTCTGGTGTAGTGACAACCCTGATACCAGTCTGGATCTGGAACCAAAGACAGCACACTTGGGAGACCTGGGATCTGACAGTGCTGCATTTGAGAGCTGTCTGGGATCCACTCTGCCTTGCTCCCTTGTCCAGCCCATGTGGATGTGACCCTATACCCAGGGTGAGTACTGGGACCTGCCAGACAGAGAGCTGGGTTTCCTGAAGCCCCCACTACCTGGTATGAGCAAGGCATGAGGCATCACTCAGCTTCCTTCAGTGGTGTGTGGATCCCTTCAGATGAAGCAGAGCCATTTAGAAGCTGGAGGAAGGTGGACCATGTAGTGTGATGAGTCCTGGCCTGGTCATAGGGGCGTAGTGTCCAGCTTTGATCCACATGGCCAGGCTGCACTCTGAGGGCAAGATTCAGAAAGGAAACCTGCTGTCTGGGAAAGTCTTTCCATGGTGCTGCACATCATGGTGACACAGTGACACAGTGACACAGTCTGACACCTTCCCCTGGGTATTTTTGGTGGAGCACTGTCAGACTAGAGCAGCCCTAGAGATACTTGAGCACTGAGGTTCAAGGAGTAGTACCTGCTACTCTCACCAAGAAGTCTCCCCATGGAGCCCAGGAAGCACAAGGTAGTTGCAGCAGCCCCATGCATGGTGGAAAATGTTAAGGAGGACACGTTGTCTTGTGTGTGTCACGGGCTAAGGTTGTGCAGTTGGGTGGTCACAGTGTCTCAGCTCACACGCAAGAACTTGCAGGGATGTGGTAACTTGATCGTGTGCCCTGATGCAGAGAGAAAGGTCCTTTATGCTCATTTCAACATCCAGAGGACTCAAAAGGGTAACGTGATCCTGTCACTGTGCAGCCTGAAGCAGCTAAACGAGGTTCAGGAGTCTGTGGTGATAGACAAGTTTGGTAAATAGAATAGGAATCAGTGCCCACATTTAGAAGCATTCTGATGGAGGCAAAAATGGAAGAAGGGTCAGAGCAACCTGTAGAGCATTCTGAGATGTAAGGTTTATGCAGGACAAAGACAGTAAAACCCTTTTAGAGTTCCATTTTAAAAACTTAAGATAATTCTTGAAATCTCTGAAAAGATCAGATAATCCCCTCTGCTTGTTTTCTGCTGTTGAGTTCTCTAGTTTATTCCCTTGAATTCAACAAATAGGTGAAGTCTTGAGGGTAGGAAGAGAAGACAGGCTGGGTGGAGGAAGCATGGTTTGGATACTGTCAGGACACCATCTGTCAGTGGTTGGCAGATGCTCTAAACCAACATGTGGATCATTGCAGCTGCTCTCCTGGACTCTGCTCACGGCCCAGGTTCACTGTCCAGCTGACCTGAGTGAGTGGCCTCACTCTACCCTTGGCTGTGGGTGCTCCGCAGCAAAGAGAGGTTTGGGATCACAGGAGGAGGTGGAACAGGGAGAAAGAGCAGAAGAGGCAGTGCTGAGTTTTGCTGGGAACATGAGGATTGGGGGATATTGTGATTTATCTGAATGAGAGTTGGGCTCTCTGGACTGAGTTTTGGGGCCTTTATTTCAGCTGCTGAGGATCACAAGCCCTCCCTGGACTCCCTGTAGAGATCACTGGGAGAGGGATAGGTGAAAGAATTCTTCTTTCTCTAGTGGAGTCTAACTCTCCACATGCCAGTTTGGGTCCACAGATTTCACAGCTGTCATCTTGGCAATGTCATTGGACTAGGTTTGTAGACTGATTCATTTATATTCATTCAGGTTATCCCTCTCCAGTTTAATACCTTCCCCAATGCTTAGATGGCTGGGTGTTGGAAATGTTTGCCTCACTTTGTCTCTCCAGGCGAGACAGGCCTGCTGGACTTGCATGATTGCAATGGCTCAGTGATGTCTCTGCTGTGATGTGCTTTGTGAGTCACATCTAGTCCAATCAGAGCTTTCAGCACACACACCACAGTAACACGTGCCACATATGGGTCAGCCAACTCCCCAAAACCTTGTCTCAAGTCCAGTCTGTCATGGCTTTACTGAGTGACCATGTTAGTTGGCTGGTCAGTCTGTGGCCCCTCCAGTCTGAAGGCACTGTGCTCTGCCAGAGCCAGCAGTGCTGCAAATGTGAGCATGGTGCTCTTGGTTTGGAGTTGAAGGGTGTCCAGTCAGCCCAGAGCACAGGCAGAACAGACAGAAGTCCAGCCATGTGGACAGACCAGTTTTCAATATCAGACTAAAAATAAGTCTTGGCGTGGTCTTTGTGCAGATAATTTAAACCCCAGGGCCGGAGGTGTGGTTGTAATTGAGCAGAACCTGCACACACACAGACGTGGGACCTTGAGGTGAATGTGGTGGAGATCTCGCTGTCAGTCTGCAGAGAGCTGTGAGGTGGCTGCTGCCAGATCCTGGTTGTTGCTCATTTTGCTCACTGTGTATTTTTTAAGCAGCTACTGCTCAAGATGTAGCATAAAACCATGCTGTGACTCTGAAGGCAAAGAAGGGCAGGGTGAAGGCAGGGATGGGATCCGATGTCCCTGGAAGCACTGAGGCTGTGAGCCCATGTTCAGAGCAGCAGGCTGTGTACCAGGCTCTGTCTGGCTCCATCGTGTGATCCTGGCATGTTGCTTCACTTCTTGGGCTTCAGCTGCCCCAACTGCGAAGGAGTCACGCTGGCATTGGCTCTGCAGAAGGATTTTTAGGTTGCTGAACAAATCCCCTCATTGAAGTATCATGTTGCTGCTATTACAATTGATGATGGGGATTTGGGAAAAGAAAATGCATTCTGGGACCCCTGTGGCAGAGAAAAGCATAGGAAGGGCTCCTTCATAAAGCTGATGAGATCATTCTGGAGGAGCAACTAGAAGCTTTATAATAACACAGGACTTTGTCCCTGCAACAGCTACCTGGCCTGTGGGAACAGGCAGTCCCTGGGCACTCAGAAACCTTTCAACTTGCTCCTCAGTGAAACTCCTGAACAGTGCAGATGGGAAAAGTGGGAAATGCTACCTGTGTTGTTTTGATCAGCAGCATCTGATGCTCCAAGATGAGTGTCCTGAAGCCGTTTGTATTTTGGGATGAACTCCTGACCTGCAGCTATTGGTCTTAATGATCCCCTCAGAAACTGGAAACATGATTCCAGCAAGACCCGTTTCAGTAAAACGTGGGGGTAAATATTTGGTCATTTCCAAATGAATAAACACACAGGAGCAGAATTTTTATGAGCTCCAGAGTCCCCAGTCTGCACAGGCCCTTCTGATTTTTGGTACAGAAAGCAGCAGGTAACCTCCAGACTCTGCTCAGGTTTATTAAGAGAGGAGGTGTCGTTTCAGATGTACAGAAATTTACCACAGAGAGAATGGTCAGGATCAACAGCCCCTCCGTGTACTAATCAGTGTAAATCATGGATTTAGTGTGGCTCACACCAGGATTACAGTGCTACAACTAAGGAATAACTTGGCCAGACACCTTCTCATCCATGTTCTGACAAGCAGTTGGGTGAACTCTGTTGAGGGGAACCTCAGCAATTCTGTGTTTTATCAGTAAGTACATGAGGCATATACAGAGCAGGCAATCTGTATACACTCCCCAACCAGCTGAGTTCATCTGTCTAACTGAATGTCTAAATATTGAGAGAATAAAGTGTCTGTACTCTATGAATCCACCAGCCAAAGTTATTTATAAAGAAGAAAAGGAGCAGCGAAATTATCGCTGTCTCCCTGCTCTGCTCGACAGTAGCTGTAGTTCGTGAAAAATTAACTATAATTTATAGTCCAAGCTGCATTAATTAACTCTTTGCAGGGGGAGTATTTCACCAGACTTCTGAGAACAGGCTGGTGAGCTGCCTGTAAAGGTTAAATGACGTGGGTGGCAGCAATTGTGTAAGAATCCCTGCACAATCATTAATGGCCTTTCTGCGTAGATGGGTTGTGTGAAGGGAAGTCCACCTGGCACAGTCCCTGCCCCTGGCTCTCCTCTCTGCTGCCCTGCCATTGATGTTAGTCTGGAATAACTGGGGCATGTGGTGGAAAACAGACACTCTGAATGACTTCAGTGCTCTGAAGCTCTCATGTGTTTATGCTGCACTGTCCTCACTGGCTGGGGCAGCAACAATAAAACGTGGCTGCAGATTGTTTGCAAACACATCCATCTAGAGGCCGCCCTCTTTCCCCTGTCCTCACCTCCTTACTC